>NW_017673699.1:47835-120164 GCF_001879085.1 Nicotiana attenuata
TTTTTGCACCTGAAGGAGGGGCAGAAAACCACATATATCAACCGCTGGACCTACGCTCGCGCGGCACATGCTCCTATAGAGATACGCCAGAACAGTAGCACCCCAGCTGTACTGGGGTAGCTCATCCAGCTGCTCAAGACAATGAAGAAAGCGCATACTCACTTTGTTCCCCGAGGTGTCCGGAAACAAGACACACCCGAAAAGCAGGAGCAACGCCAACCGAGTGTACCGCTGAATCCAAAGATGCTCTGTCTCGTGGGTAATATCTGGGTGCAATACCTCCATCTGATCTCTAATGAATGATAAAGCCACGCGACTGCCACCCCGGTCACCCTGCGGTCTCAAACCAGTCAACTGCCCCATCATGTCCGCCAACTGTGCACGAGTCATCCCTCTCCGGTGGTGGGGCAGTGCGAAGGCGCGTCCCTCTACGCGCAGTCCGTATAAAACCTGGACATCCTGCAGCGTGATAGTAGCCTCTCCAGTGGGCAAGTAAAATGTATGCGTCTCCGGTCGCCACCGCTCTACCAAGGACGTGATGAGTGACCAATCAAGCTGCATCCGTCCAAGCTCAAAAATGGTATATAATCCCGTAGTCTGGAGGCTCTCTACTACGCGCTCATGGAAAGGATGCTCGGCAATAAACTCCCACAAATCATCAGGCCTCCTGGGGCGGAGAGCCTGCATCGATAGCTGTCCCTCCCAAACATAGGAGGACCTATGGTCGCCCTGCAGCACTAGTAGCTGATCCTCGGCAGGTCCAGGATGCGCAGGCGGAGGAAACGCCATGTCGTCTACTATAATTTAAACAAAATTAATTGTTTGTGTTAGTGTAATAAATTAAATAATTAAGTATGATTTTTGAATTGGAGATAATAGTTATGTATGGGTTCCAGGCTTGATTTTTGAGGCCCGGTACCACCGAATAATCCTTATTTATTAACCGTCTCAATTTCAACATTTTTAGAATTTTATTAACTTAATGAATTAAATTATAATTTTTTGTAATTGGAGATAATAGTTATGTATGGGTTCCAGGCTTGATTTTTGAGGCCCGGTACCACCGAATAATCCTATTATGCGTCTCAATTTCAACATTTTTAGAATTTTGTTAACTTAATAAATTAAATTATAATTTTTTGTAATTGGAGATAATAGTTATGTATGGGTTCCAGGCTTGATTTTTGAGGCCCGGTACCACCGAATAATCCTTAATTATTATGCGTCTCAATTTCAACATTTTTAGAATTTTGTTAACTTAATAAATTAAATTATAATTTTTTGTAATTGGAGATAATAGTTATGTATGGGTTCCAGGCTTGATTTTTGAGGCCCGGTACCACCGAATAATCCTTAATTATTATGCGTCTCAATTTCAATATTTTTAGAATTTTGTTAGCTACTGAGACTCTACGCTACAAGGCTCTACATTTTACAATGCTAAAAGGCTCTATATTTTACTTGCTAAAAGATACTATATTTTACTACGCTATAAAGCTCTACAATATGAACATAACATTAACAATACAAATAAACAAAATAAATAATATTATTTAACAATACAAATTATTTATCAAATTTTAATACAAATTATATAAGAATACAAATTATTTATCAATTTTAAGCATTTCTGGTCACAAACATAACATAAATTCGGGTATATAAATCAAATATAACACAAACAATCCGGTAGCATTTTTGGTCACAAACATAACATAAATTCGGGTATCAAATAAATCAATCCGGGTATATAAAAGATACAAAATTAAACACAAACATAACATAAATTCACATGGAAACATACTAAACAATACTAATATGCATGACTATACGAGTTTCGGCATAAACTAAATTGAAATACCTCGATGTAAATTTTTTGAATATTGTTGAAATTGAATTTTTGCACCCGAAACACGGTATCCAAAGCTTTTTGTATGTGGGACCTACATGCCTTGCTCTTTATGGGACGGGTGGGCCCGAATTTTTTTTTTAAAAATAAAACGGGGGGTGGGGGACCAGAAAGCTCTTGAGTTTGTTTTTTAATGGAGGGGGGCTGGAATGTCGGGGAAGATGGAAGAAGAAGAGCCTTATTTAATTAAGGCGATTCGCAGTACTATACTGCGAATCGCCTTAATTAAATAAGGCTGGGCCCAACTATTACATTAAACGCTGTGTTTTGTTAAAAAAATAATAAAAAACTACTTCGCATTATCATACAACGAATTGTTTTAACGGCAAAATTTCCGTTAACCCAATTCGCAGTATAGTACTGCGAAATATTCATTTTTGTGACTTTTTTTTTAAAACATTAAAAACGTACTTTGTTCTAAAAAATCATTAATTAAGTTTCGGACCCTCATTGAACCATCGCGAATTAATTATGCCACTTATTAGGCCCTAATTAAGTGAAAACGCTGAAGATTAGATATTTTCAGCCATCGTGTGGTGTAAGATCTTGTCAGGTGAGGTGTACATGTGGAAAAAGGGAAACATTAATTGACAATTAACGGATGTACGTGTAACCCCACATTGTCAGCGGGTGATATCATCCATTCCACAGGTTTGCTCTTACATTACACGCTCCACGAGAAATCATTCATTTATAACTGCAAAAAGTTTTAATGATTGAAGAGATGTGTTATAATGTGGTTACATTATGTTGGTGCTAAAATTCAAGTTGGTGAGGACTGTGGGGGAGACGGAGAACATTTTCAGTGATGATAGGGTTACATCACAGATTAACTCTTAGCCCATTTTTATTTGCTCCGCCGATAAATATGCTAATGCGACATATCAAAGGGGAGGTATCATGGTATATGTTATTTACAGATGATAAAGTATTGATTGACGAGACGTGTTGCAGGGTCAACTCTAGGCTGGAGGTTTGGAGACAGATCTTGAAATTTAAAGGTTTTAGGTTGAGTAGAACGAAAACAAAATACTTGGAGTGCAAGTTCAGTGATGGAACGCATGAAGCAGAGTGGACATAAAGCTTGTTACACAAGTCATCCCCAAAAGTGATAGTTTCAAATATCTTGGGTCTGTCATTCAAAGCAATGGGGAGATTGACGAGGATGTTACATATCGTACTGGAGCGAGGTTGATGAAATGGAGGCTCGCATATGGTGTTTTATGTGATAAGAATGTGCCACCAAGACTTAAGGGCAAGCTCTATAGAGTGGTAGTTAGACCGACTATGTTGTATGGTGCTGAGTATTAGCCAGTCAAGAAATTTCATGTCCTGAAGATGAAAGCAGTAGAAAAGAGGATGCTGAGATGGATGTGTGGGCACACCAGGAAAGATTAGATTAGGAATGAAGTTATTAGGGACAAGGTGCGAATGACCCCTGTGAAAGACGAACTGCGAAAATCGAGGATGTAATGGTTCAAGCACATGATAAGGAGAGACATAGACGCTCCAATTAGGAGGTATGAGAGGTTGACCATGGCGGGTCTGAGGAAGGGTAAAGGCAGGCCACATAAGTACTGGGAAGATGTGATTACGCAGGACTGCTTCAACACACCACGGACATGACCCTCGATATGAAGGTGTGGAGGTCGAAAATTAGGGTCGGAGGTGGATAGGTAGTCGAGGATTTCTCCTAGTCTTACCAGTAATATTAGTAATATTCTTAGATTTTCTTGCTCCTAGATTCTTTTTATTACACATTGTGACATTCTTACTAGTAGTATTAGTACTAATCTTGTATTTCTTTTCTCTAGATCTTTGTTATTACACGTTATGTATTTGTTTTTTGCTATTGTTGTTATCTGTAACAACATGACCCGTCGTTTTGATCAATTGCATTTCCGTTCGGTGGTTCGACGCCGCGAGGAGCTTCATATGATGTATTATGACTTACGTGTATGGTCAGTTTCTATTTTCGAGTGGTTCGGGATTAATTTGGAAGAATGATTCTTATTTTAGAAGTTTTAAGTTGGAAGAGTTGATCAAATTTGACTTTGCGTATTTGATTTCGTATCGAAGTTTTGATGGTTCTGTTAGGTCCGGATGGTGATTTTGGACTTAGGCGTATATCTGGATGTAGATTTGGAGACTCATAGGTTGTTTGGCTTTAATTGGCGAAAGTTGGATAGTTGAAGGTTCTGGAAGGTTGATAGGCTTGACCGAGAGTAGACTTTATTGATATCGGATTCGGATTGTGGTTCCAAGAGTTGGTATAGGTCTGTTGTGTCATTTGGGACTTACATGCAAAATTTGAGGTAATTCCGAGTTGATTTGATGTGATTCGGCATGAGTTTTGGAAGTTGAAAGTTCATTAGTTCGTTAGGCTTGAATTTAGGTGTCGCGACCCAAACCGAAGGGCCGCGACGGGCACCCGGTGCCTTACTCAATCGAGTACCATATTAACGTATCTTTCTTATCGTACTGTCATTGTAACTGGGCCAACATGGCCACAACTCGTAATGTATAACTATAAGTGGGAAAGCATTGTATCAATGAACCATCTTTCTTCAAACACTATTACATATGGGCTGTCAAGGCCTCTGACAAACTGTACAAAATGAACCTCTGTCTACAAAGCCTCTAAGAGTATTTGACATCAATGGGACAGGGTACCGGCCTTCCCATAAGTCTGTAGCAAAATTCTGACACGATGACTCATAGACTCGGCTGCACTCCGAATGAAGTGGGGTCTTACCGATCCTTCGCTGAATTCTAACCTCATCTACTATGAGGGCTCTTCAAACTGATTGTTTATACCTGTAGGCATGAATGCAACGTCCCCAACAAAAATACATCAGTACGAATAATGTACCGAGTATGTAAGGCACATAAATAAGTATATAAAAGACATAGAAGAAACATGGAGTAAACGACTCGACCTGTAAGTCTGGATAACTCTGTAAATCATGAAATACTTATAGTGTTATGCATATGCGTATGAATGTCATGTCATGCATAGGTACATTTGTTCATAGCATCATCAAGCCTCTCAGGGCATCCTGATCGGAGCCAACCCTACACCAATATAGAGTGGCAAGAGCGATTGATGTAGCTTTTACCCGATAAGTCGGGATCGAATCCACAGAGAGCTAAGAAAGGTTTGGAATTTGGTTCCTATCTAATCTAGCAATGTGCGATGTTCTTAATTGCACTTCCAATCATTTCTTGTTTGTTCACTATTCTATTTTTATACTAATGATGCAAGAAAATAAGCTAAGTATGATATTTTTGTAGGATTTTCTTAATTGATGGAAAGGCACTAGGGAAGTGACTTACTCATAGGTGAGTATCTAACGGGATCTAAAATTTAGGGAAAAATTGTTATAGTTGGGATCGTGATGTAGCCAATGCACGAAACTACTCATCTCTATACCTCTCGGTAGTTTGAGTGACTTTGCCCTAACTGGCTTTCTCAAGTCCAATTGGGTGTTCAAACAGTGCAGGCAAAATTGGCTCATGTTGGGTATTACTATCTCTAGATTTAACCCTTTAATTGGGGCTATCATTCTCTTGAATGAGATAGAATGCACCCCAATTCCTTGTTGGCCTGAATTTCCTAAACTTGAGCTCTCTTTCTCAAGAAGAGCCTAAGTCAAAAAGGCGCAATTAATGTTTGCAACCACCAATTTAACATTTAAAGCACAAATCAGACCAAATATCATTCACCGATAAATATTTAAGCCCTAAAATAGAAGACCCATTAAATACTCACACTAGAGTTGAGCCACAACCCTAGCTAATGAGTCTAGCTACTCATAATAACTAAAGAAATCAAAGATTTAGATGAAGAATAACCCATAAAAAGTAATTACAAGATAAAGATCTAAGATTAGTTGCTAAACAAGCTATAAAATTACTCAAAAAGGCTAAAAGAGGCGGTTCAAGTGCTCAGCTAAACAACAGATGACCTAAAAATCTGAAAAAGAAGTATTTATACACAGCTAAATTTTTCGGACAAAAATGCCCCTACGGAAGTACTGCTGACAACAGAAAATAGACCGTTGCAGCGCTGAGACTACCGCGTCCACACAAAATCAAGCGCGGACCGCGGTCTTCAACTTTTAGCTCCATACTTAGTTCTCTGAATCTGGCTACCGCTGAGGGCGGTAAATGCACCGCGGCCGCGCTAAAGCTACCGCTGCCGCGTAATTTTACCGCGGTCAGCGGTGACTTGATAAGCCCATAATTAAAGCTCTCTTATCTTTGCCACCGCGGACCGCGAGATCAAGACCGCCTCAGCGGTGGGTCCTTCGCGTCCGCGGTTGATTTTTCGCTGTAGCGCTCAGTTGACTCAGCTTTGACTTGTGCAGGTTTCACTCCTTTTTGAGCTGGTTTTGACTTTCTTGTCTCTTTTTGACCAAACACTGCAAGCAAGCACACTAAGTTAGCTTTTGGGAATACTTGCACACACTTTAAATCCAAAACTTAAGCAAAAAGGAGCATAAAATAGACTAGAATCCCTAGTTATCACATCTCATCATATCATCTCGGTCACTGTGGGCAAAATCATCAATGTATACCAGCAGATCAGGTGGCGGTGCGTATATAACGCCATAACATTTTCCCATATCCCATATACATATAATATACATATATAGGCGTATATAACGCCATCTAGTCATGGGTCAATGTACATGTATAAATGAATGCAATGCATGAGAAGTACGTCAATAAAATCTCTCGGAATGTCATAAGACCACTATGCCTTTGAGTAATATCATGAAGTAAACATTTTCAACTTACATATTTTTCTGAGGCCCATGAACAGAAGATGTAATAATAATACACATGGGAATTCAAGAACATAGGCACCACTAATACTTCTATGAATAGAGTCATTTATGGAAGTTGTGCATTTGCTCGTTTCGTTTGTGTCATAGAGATCATGCCAAAAGAAAGAAGGGATCGCCTTAACATACCTGGACCGATTCTCTTGACAATTCCTCCACACACGTCTTTTGCGACGAAACACGTAAAGGTGGATCAAAGTAGGGAAAAATCCATATGATGTTCTTGAGAAAGATTGCACCGTACGCCCTTAAAATTGCACAATCTCACGTGGTTAAGATACAATCTCGTATGAATTATTGAAGTAACTCACTTTGCCATTCAAATCATATTAATCTCTCTTTGAATTTGAGAAGTCTTGCATGATACTTGCTGAATTTTTTCTATTACCTTGTGGAGATGCAAAGTGAATTTAGAGAGGTCTTTATGTCTGTAGATGTGGGCCCCACTTGTGTAGTGACTTGGCCAAAGAATGCCCAAATTATGCCACCTAATCTCAAGACTTAGTTAGTCACATTAGGCTTGATTAAGCCTTCATTCTTGCTTCCGCGTTGAGGGGGGTGTCCCCCTTATGCTTTATCCAAAAATTTCATTTACAAATTAATCTCCCACTTAAAAATTCATAATTATCCAATTATACCCACAATTAAGAATTATCTCAAATTAGTTAAAATACTATCTAACTTATAACACACTTTATACACCTTACTATCATGTTCATGTGGTAGCTTGTATGGTACTAGTCCATAAATATCGAGTATTATTGCTCGGACCGTATTTTATCCCAAATTGTCAAACTTCGACGAAACTCATTTTTTTTCGATTCGCTTACCCTCTCACCTTCACGAATTTACTTATCACTTGTTTGAAATAGCATAATACTTATAATCTCCAAATAATCTTGTCCTTGGACTGATGTTAATTATCTTACGATAATTTCAACGTACAATACTGCAGGGTGTAACATCGTCGTAATATAATACTGTGGAACGTAACATCAACAAAATACTGCGGGGCGTAGCTTTAGGTGCGATTCGTAGTTTTGGCATTGTTTGGTATGATTTGAGGCCTCGAGTAAGTTCGTGTTATTTTTTAGGACTTGTCGTCATATTCGGACGGGGTTCCTATAGGCTCGGGGTGTGTTTCACACCATTTTTAGGTGTGTAACATTACTGGTTTTTCTGATGCTTCAGATGTTCTTCGCGATCGAGGGTGTGGTATCGCGATCGCGATCCCGTAGAGTGTTTGGTGACTGACAGCTTTCCTTCTTAGCGTTCGCGGTGATAGGGTCGCGATCGTGGACCTGTAAAGGTGACTCATCGCGCTCGTGTTAGACTCTCGCGATCGCGTAGTGGTTGGTTAGGCTGGGGAAGCCAAGAGTTTGGGCATTCGCGTTCGCGGAAGAGCATCGCGTCTGCATAGGCTTTGGTGGTTGGTGCATTGCGTTCGCGCAACTGTTGTCGCGTTCGCATAGTGCATTTTGGTGCAGTGTTGTTTCTTCTTCGCGACCGCGATGTCAGTCTCGCAATCGCGATGTGTTTCATTGGGCAGAATTATTAAAGTACTCTATTTCAAGGGCTTTTCTTGTTTTATCACATTTTGAGTTATAAAGCTCGGATTTGGGTGATTTTGGAGAGAATTTTCACGATTTAGATTGGGATAAGTATTCTTGACTTGAATTTGGTTATATTTCATGATTCCAGCCTTGTTTTTAGCATTTAATTGATGAATCTAAGTACGGAAAATTATGGATTTTAATAAAAAAAATCTAAATGAAATTTGATGATTTCAAGATCAAAGCTTTATTATTCGAAATTATTTCCTATTGCTTTTATTTATGATATTAAATTATTTTGGCTAGATTCGATCCGTCCAGAGGTTGATACGCGCGGGAAGGGATTATTAGTGGATTGATTTAGCTTATTTGAAATAAGTGTCTTGCTTAATTTTTTCTGGGGGAATGTCCCTGTAGGATTTGATCTAATTGCATTATTTGTACCATGTGTACGACGTGCACATAAGGTGATGAGTGTGTCCACGGGCGTATGTGTTGGTTATGACCAAATTTGACCCGAGGTTGTTTTTATCGCTTTGTCTTGATTGAGAAGTCTTTGTTTTACGTGATTTCACTTTGGTCGTTTACTTGAGTTTATATTCTATGATAGAGATCATGTTTTAGAATTTTAATTTCTTATTTGGCCAAGTTAGGGTTTGTGAGATTTTTTGCTAATTTGGGTTAGCTTTCATGCTTTTATGTTGAACACCCATCCACATTCCCTTTTGGTTGTCCTTGTGCACTGTATTAGCAAATTGTGAGTTTATGAGGGCCTTTGGATTGGCTTTTAAGCTAGTCAAATCAGCTTTTAAGCTCTTTTTAGATTTTTCAATATTTGGCAAAGTCAAAAAGTGCTTAAAATAAGTTAAAAACTGCTTAAAATAAGCCAAAAAATAATAAGTTGGCCAACCCCAACTTATTGCTTTTTGGCTTAAAAGTTATTTCTGCTGAAAAGTCACTTTTTAAGTCAATCCAAATGGGCTCTATGTCTTGATGACAATCGTTGGCATGTTGGAATTTCGAATCGTGACACGTATCATAGTTGGTTAGAGCGCCCGCTTAGTAAGCGGAGGTCTTGAGTTCGACTCTCAATGAGAGCATTCTATTTTTCTGTACTTCTGTATTTTGTCTTGGTTGTATTCGTTGTGCGGACAAATACAGTCAATACAGATTGTATCCTTTGTATAAATCCATGTATCACCTTTGGTTTGGTTGTATTCATTGCTTGAACGAATACAATTGACATATGTTGTATTCGTTGCGCGTCTGAATAAGGGTGATACAAGTTGGTAATAATTGAAAACAGCTACGAATGGTAACCACGAAAACAATAGTTATGTATGGTAATTAGGCTCTAAATTGTAATGCTTTCACCCAAAAACTGGTTTGAGTTTTTGGGGACTTGAATTTTTTTTTTAAATTGATCAAATTCCATGAACAAGTAATGTTTTCAAATTCTTTTTAGCAAATAATAACCAAAATCTGTGTCCAAATGGGAGTTTAGAGGCACGTGAAAAGTTTAATTAGCCATCGACATGTCTTTTTATAACGGCTAAATTCAGGAGGGAAATAAAATTAAGTTTTCTTATTTTTTGTTGTTTCTTTTTTCTTCTTTTCATTTCTTTTTCCTTCTACAATATAACTTAAGGTTCTTATTCATCCTTTTTGTGCCTATACTTTTCACTTCTGAACAGATCTTGAGTGTAGTTATCCGAACTTTTTTTATCTCTTTATTCTCTTTTCTTCTTCTTTCATAAAACCCTAATTTTATCAAGACACCTTCTTGAATACCTTTTCCTTAATTCCCTTTAATACCTTTAAAACCCACATCTTCTGAAGGATGAATTACAATATTTGTTAGGATTGGCAACAATGACTCTGACCGAATCGGTAAAAAGATAACTGTCACTACTCTTTTTACCTTGAATTATAGTTAAAAATGATATTGAAACTGAAGTTCAAACTTATTTCTTATTTAGATTTAATGACATGTGAAAAAATTAATTGACACATGTCCTGCCACTTGAGTTTTTGTGTTTTTGTAGAGTGCGGCTCAGACACCATATAATATTGAGTTAGGGTATTTTAGCCGTGAAAAGTTATAGTGTTGATACCCAATTTTGTCCTCATACTTTTTCAATATATATTTTAAATTGATTTTCCTGCATGTAAATTACTTGAATAATTATTAATTACTCATTCAAATTATTTTGTGGTGATTCAGATACCTAAAATTATTATTTTGCATCTAAAATATATTTTTCAAATATTTTTATCTCATTTTTTATAATTACATTAGTATTTTAAGCTACTTGCATAATCTTGCAATAATAGCCTATATTTTACATTTTTATTGCATTTGTTATTTTAATCAAGGATCATATCCTACATTTTTATAATCTTCTACTATTATTTTAAGTTATTATTTTGCATAAATGGCATTTTTATAATTTTATTTAATTGATTTATTAAATTATTTTCCCCTTAATTTCCTATTTTTAAAACCTAGCCAAAAATTGGTATCAATTTCGGTCCAAAACCCCCAAATCTCTGGCCCAACCCCCTAAGCCAAATCCAAACGTGCCCAATTCCCAACCCAGTCCAAAAAACTGACCCAACTCTTCTCAAATCCCACGGCTCATAACATTTCCCTCATTTCTCTTATAACCCAACCCCTTACCCTATAGACCCATTGTCTCCGCTCAGCCGCCCTCAAACGCTCCTCACCCTACCCGAAACCCTAATCGCCGCCCTCTCCAAATCTTCCCCTAATCCCATCAACAATGGGATTCTCCCATTATTTACTTACCATACTGGTGTTCCTCCGCTACTGGGTGTTTCTCCATGATGTTACTTAGTACTTGCCTAAAAATTGCAAGTACTATCTCTCCGATTCTGATCGTTCACTTCAACCGTTTGAATCTGGATAATATTTAGTCCACATACAGCATGACCATGGCTATATGGGTCCGATTAGCTAGGATTTCCGGCCAATCTTCGATTTCGGTCAACTAGGGTTTACTTATTTTTCCTTAATCCGATTTTTATTTGATTCTGCATGTTAATACTTCCTTATTTATGTTTGATTTTACAGTTTTCCTTGTTTACTTGTTCGATTTATGTCACTATATAAACCCCTCCCCCATCCCTCTTTAGGGGAGACTTGGAATCGCGATAATCTCACTAAATTTGAAACTTTGTTCTATTACTCCTTCATTATCTTGTTTTGGCTTGCTGAAAGCCAAGGCCATTGAGATTCTACTATTCGAACTTTCTCATGGTGCGAGCATTGCCCCGGGTTCTTTTGAAGCTCTTGAGAACTTTGACGCATCGAGGTTTCTGAGTTCTTGTGGATCTTTTATTTTTTTATTGTTATCCATTTAACTGGTAAGCCACTTGACTTTTGCAATTCCATCCTTATGTGTCTTTGATTCATGGATTAAAATGTTTCTGGGTTACCTTTATGTCTGGGTCTGCCAACTACACACTTGTTTAAGTCTTTTAGCATTTAACTTTCTCATAATGATGCTAGTCCTGGGATTGTCTAAGTCTAACTTAGATAATCTGACCCTCTTAAGTTCGTTTAACCAGTGTATTAGTGCCTAAATGTTCCTAAACATGCTTGCTTGCTTGGCCCTGAATCTCTGTAATGAATACTTTATGTTTTGACCTGTGTTAGAATTTCCTTTATTAACTATGACATGTTTCCCGGCTGTTTTGTCATTTAGCATACCCCATTAGTGATTGGCTCAGATCTTAACAAGCTACTTCAACCTGTTTACTTTACCATGTTTTAACTATTTTGTCTCATGGCATAATTTGGACCTTCTTTAGTGAATTAGTCTACTGTGTCAATGCTACAATGCATACATGTGCTATTTGACATGAGCTACTTTTCCACTCTGTTCTGAACCTCTATAATGTTTGTCTGCATATATAATGTGTTTTAATCTATGATAAGAACTTTTCTATGATCTTGTTTCCCTACTAATATGTCCCTCAGTATGTCTTTGGCTCACCTAACCCCTATTCCTTCAGTGACTACTTGATTCGTATAATGTGTGCTCCCTTTCATGCCTCTATGCAGTCTTGCTTCTTGATAAAAGTTAACATGTCTGTCTTGTGACACTAAGATGTATACTTAGCATAATTTGGACCTCTTAGATTTTTCAACTTGTTTGGTATTGTGTATTTGAGCATGATAACTTTTGTCAATCTTGTAAAATTGTTTCCCCCCTAACTCTTTCAATATGTGGCTGCTATGTGTTACTTTACTAAGTGTTGAAATCCCGCTGAAACTGCTTCTGAGTCTTGCTGAACCTTATTCTAAGTCTTGTGACCTGTTGCTCTATGTTCTCAACTTCTGCCCCTTAACCATTGCCCACTCTATCTCATTTGTTACCTATGCTATTCTGAACCTACCATTCTTGGTTGGCTGAAAGCCAAGGCTACCAAGACTCTTACTACTGACCTCCCTAGTGTGAGCACTGCTCGTGGTCCATTTGAGACCCTTGTGAACTCTGACACACTAGGATTTGGGGTCCTTTAGTCATTCCCTCTACTACTGAGACCTGCACTATTCCTGACACTCAACTCTTTCTTCCTATAGTCTATTGAATATGTAAATTGGTTGGTCAATCTATGGTCGTGTGATCTAGCTCAAGTTCTTCTACGGATTCTGGGATGTACTGATGAATATGGTTCCTGGGTATGCTGCATGAGAGTTATTGAAGGCCCAGTCAATGCTGGGTATTTTCTTTTGGGCCTGTTATGGGCCTACCGTCATTATTTGTATGATACTTGCAATTATTGGGCCTGTAATAATTTGTAATGAACAACTGGGTGTTAGTAAAAAATGGGGAATGGGTAGATTCTTAATGTTTGCATGAAAAGGGGTAGATAATATGCCTATAGGACTTGTTATATATACCGTTCGATCTATATGTGCACTATAGAAATCATGTCATTAGGGGAAGCACACACATATACACTGCTTGTTAGCAAACACGAACTCAATGCTGCAATTATTCTTATTATGTGTTGCTAGAAAACCTACCTATAGGAACAAATGTCAATGAACTATCTTTCAATTCGCCTCAGCATATTCACTAGCAATCATGCCTATAGGATTCTGATCACTTCATTTGATATCGTCTTGCATTGTTCACTAGAAATTATGCCTATAGGATTCTGATCACTTCATTTGATATTGTCTTGTACCGTTCACTAGAAATTATGCCTATAGGACTAAGTATAACAATAAAAGAGGTCCCAAGTCTTAATTGTTAGAGATCCTGTCTATAGGATACTATCATCCGCCTTAGTAATTGTTAATACTGCACCTCCTAACTTTGTTTATTATTTCAGTTAGGCCACTATCAGAAAGTATGAGTAATTCTGAGTTTCTCCTAATAGATTTCACTATCACTTGGAGCGTAAATCACTTAAACGCATCATCTGTAGGATAAAATACTGGAAATCTGCAATCAACATGCAAATCATATAATCATTTAGAGATAAACGACGCCTGGCCTTTGAAAATGCTTGTACGCTTTAATGCTTTGTCACCTAGCAATCATTTCTATAGGGTTTAAGGTTCTGAAACCTCTTAACCTGAATACTTGTCTTGTGTGCATTTGTTGCCTAAGTGTGGAGGCTAACTTGATCCCTTAATTGCCTTTACATGAAGTCCAACTTGTTTTCTATGTCGCCTAGTCTTATCATTTTTGAGCAACCTAAGTTAAGTCTAGAACTATCCAAAATAGAGGTCCAAACGCCTCCTAGACCATAGGCATGGGATGGGTATTGCACGCATAAGGAACGATTTAGAATCAATTAGTGCGCTCTAGGTAACGAACTTAAAGATAGTAATCGAGTAGCAAGAGATGATAGTCTTTGCCGCTGAATAATACGAGTAACACCCCATCTCAAGGGAGCTACGAAGTATTATTTATGCTGCACCGGGTGATCCTTTAGGCTAAAAAATTAGGACCCCCCATCTTGTCTTTAAATTAATTATTTGTGTTTATTCAAGGACTTTTGATAATAACTACCCAAACTTCTTGTCTTTCTTTCTGTTTATTTGACTAATTCGTATAATTCGGGTTCGGCCGGGACCCACAGTTGTGGACCTTGAAGAGTGCCTAACACCTTCTCTTCGAGGTAATTTGAGCCCTTACCCGATCTTTGGTGACGTAAACTGGTTAAACCAGAGTTATTTGCGAATAGGTGCCCTAACGCACCTTAAACCCGTTAGGTGGCGACTCTCTCTTTTAACCCCTTCCATAAAAGAGTTGTCAAGTGTCGAAAACCGATTTCGCGAGAAAAAGGGGCGCTACATATAGTATAGAGTGTAACGAAACATGTGAAATTTAAGTATGAAACCCAAAAAAGGTGATTGTCTAAGGGGTTTTAGTCATTAACACTAATTAAAATGATAATTTACTAAGTTATTCTTATTTAGTCTTTAATGTCGACTTATTATCATTCTTGTTTTTTACTATATTTAATCTCTTTCCATTTATTAGAATAACGGTGCCACGATCCCAATTTCCCTTCGTAGGATGTCGTGATGACACCTAGTCTCTATGACTAGGTAAGCCTAATAGTTAATAATAAGCTGACAGAAATAATTTACAGAATACTAAAACAAGGCTGAATAACCGATTTAAACTCCTGAAATAGAATCTCAACCAATACTTTTTTCAAAACCGTCGGAACTGAGTCATAAGCTTTAAAGAGTAAGCTAACATGTCTACTACATCACTGTCTGAATGAAAAATACAACAGTAGTAAAAGTAAAGGAAGGTGACTCCGAGGCCTGCAGACGTGGAGCAGGTATACCTTGAAGTCTCCCAAAACAGCAACTCAAATCAACTCTAGCGTCCGGCACCGGCAAACGTACCTGGATCTACACAAAAGATGTGCAGAAACGTAGTATGAGTACAACACAATGGTACCCAGTAAGTATCAAGCCTAACCTCGGTAGAGTATTGACGAGGCCAGGTCAAGGCACCTACTAGAATATAATTAATCACTATGAATGCATAAGAACGATAAATAATGGAAGACGGATAATAACTAATACGAAACAAGTTAATAACATGAATTAATACCGGAATTCTAAGAATGGAAATAACATAAAGGAATCAAGTAAAGAGAACCACAATGAGTATATCCGGACAACAACCGATAGAAGAAGGAAGAAACAAAACAGCAAGAAGTGTTCCCACCAAAACTCATTGCAACAAGAGAAATACAACAAGAATCACAACGAGGCACCGCTGCGTGTACAATAAGAACCATAACCGAGGTATCGCCTCGTGTATATATCAAGAATCACAATCGAGGTACCGCATCGTATTCACAATTCAATATTTAAATCACAATCTTTCCTTATACCTCCGCGTGAGCCTTACATTTAAATAGGTTTTGAAAAAAAAATCCGAAATAGCTACACACACTTTATCCCACCTTATGACGCCGTATGGCTTCACGTAATTCCCTTACAAGCAACACGCACATAAGTCCCACCTTATACCGTTGCATGTACATTAACCCCAAGCCTTATACCGCCTCATGCACGTCAATATCATATCACAATAACAACTCGTATCACAAGTGCCGATATATCACAACTTGCCAACAATCAACATTGTCAATATTTCTACAAAAATAGCCCATGGGTCCACCACAATGTGTACAAGAATATGACAACAACAATGAATGTAAAATGCTAAACAAGAAAGATGTCTCAATAATAATAATTTCGCCTCAACGTGATAACGACTTTCACAACTTCAACACTAATAACTCAACAATGAGAGAGATAATGTATAACCACGATATTAATAAGAATAACTCACAATATAAGAGACAACGTGTAACAGCGACTTCAAATAATGTAAACCAATAATGAAAGAGATAACATGAACAATAACTTCAAATCATGAAAATCAATAATGAAAGAGATTACATGAAAAATAACTTGAAATTATGATAATCAACAATGTAGAGATAACATGTTATGATAAAAGAGGCAACAAGTTCAACTAAGGCATGAAAGCAGTTTATCAATTAGGAGGTAGAAGAAGTGTTAACGGAATCACTTAAAGCATGTAAGGATAGACAAACACAAGTAAGAATAGATTGACTATGCGAAATTAGAACATGATATGACAATTCAATTAAAGTGCAGAAAGAGTCTAAGCAGCCTAGACCGGTCAAAAACCACGTACAACCCGTGTTCCCACTCGTCACCTTGAGTACACGGCTTTCACATAGCACAAATGAATCAATCAATACCAATTCTAAGGGGTAGTTCCCCCACAAAAAGTTAAGCAAGATACTTACCTCAACTAGGCCAATTCAATTCTCGGAAATAGCTTTTCCCCTAAAATTCGCCTCTACACGGCTCAAATATAACTAAAATTGACTTAATAAAATCAAGCAACGCAAAGGAAATAAGTTACAATAGAAAAAGTTATGTTCTTTACGCTTTTCCCAAAAAGTCAACAAAAGTTAACCCAGGGCTCGCCTGGTCAAAACCCGGGTCCAATGGCAGATTCCGACTACCCATGACCTCACGAGTTCATATATGTTATTAGTTTCAAAATTCGAGTCCAAATCGGCTCGCAAAACTCAAATTCTTATTTTTCAAAAGCTTGATAAAGGTTCACAAATTTTCACTTTGATTCACATGATTTTGATGTTAAATCTAAGATATATTGATGGAGTATGATTAAAAACAGATTGGAATCACTTACCTAAAGTTTGTAGGTGAAAATCCCCTCTCCAAATCTCCTCCTACCGAGTCTAGGGTTCAAAAATGAAAGAATATTTTCAAAAATCCCGTCTCCCAGCCCTTTCTACCAGCGGCAGTTGTCGCATTTGCAACACAGGGTTCGCATTTGCGAACCCTCGCAATTGCAGACCTGGGCTCGCATTTGCGAACCTTGACAACCTAAGTCAACATCGCATTTATGATAAAAGGCTTCGCAATTGTGAAGCTGGGAACTTTGCAAATGCGAACTTAGTCCAAATCCTCCTGAACTCGCAAATACGAAGGGGAAGTCGCAATTGCGACATCTGAGCCCCCACTATCACCTTCACAATTACAAGGGTGGTGCTCGCAATTGCGATAACTGAGTACCAGTAACGCATTTTCAGTTCAAAACCATTTTGATACATGTATGGAACTCATCCGAGCGCTTGGGGATCCAAACCAAATATCCACACAAGTCTAAAAATATCAAACAAACTCGTTCTCGCGATCAAAACACAAAAATAATATCTAAAACTACGAATTGAACTCTAAAATGCATGAATTTCAAAGTAAAGTTCAAGAATATCTAGAATTATAACTAAACGTCTGAATACTATCAAATCAACTCCAAATGGTATCAATTTTCGCAGGTAAGTTCTAAATCGCATAATGGACCTATTCCAAGTTTCAAAATCAAATTCCAAGTTCAATAGCTAAAGTTAACCTACGGTCAAATTTTTCAACTTTAAATTCCCAAATTTCGACAGATCAACAAAAATCAACCTACGGACTTCCGAAATAAATTTCGGGCATACGCCCAAGTCTGAAATCACGATACGAAGCTATCAGATCCATAAAAATACAATTTTGGGATCGTTTTCACAAAAGTCAAAGTTTGGTTAATATTTCTAATTTAAACTTCTAAGTCAAGAGTCAAAGGGTCGGAATCAATCCGAAAGCTTCCCTGAACAAAACTAGCCAACCTCGAAAGTCATAAGACCATAAACACACATGTGTGAAGCATAAAAAGGGGTAATGGGGCGCAATTACACAAAATAACCGTTCTACATTCAAACGTTCGTCCTCGAACATGCATAAGGACATACCTGAAGTGGTGAATAGATGAAGATAACGACTCCGTATGTCATGCTCAGTCTCCCATGTCACCTCCTCGGCCGGATGACGCCTCCATTGAACCTTTACTGAAGCAATGCTCTTTGATCTCAACTTCCGGACTTGTCGGTCCCAGATAGTCATCGGCTCCTCAATATTAGTCAAAGCCTCGTCCAATTGGACTGTGCTGAAGTCTAGAACATGAGACGGATCACCGTAATACTTTCGGAGCAAAGAAACATGGAATACCGGATGAACCGCGGACAAACTTGGTGGCAATGCAAGCTTGTAGACCACCTCACCAATCCTCTCAAGGATCTCAAAAGGTCTGATATACCTAAGGCTCAACTTGCCCTTATTTTCGAACCTCATCACACCCTTCATGGGTGAAACCCGGAGCAAGACTCTCTCTCTCCAACCATGAATGCAACATCGTGAACCTTCCGATCCACGTAATTCTTCTGTCTAGATTGGGTTGTACGAAGCCGATCCTGGATCAACTTGACCTTCTCCAAGGCATCCCAAACTAAATTTGTGCCTAATAACTTAGCCTCTCCCAACTCAAACCAACCAACTGGAGAACGATGCCATCTCCCATATAGGGCCTCATAAGGAGCCACCTAAATACTCGATTGGTAGCTGTTGTTGTAGGCAAACTCCACAAGCGGCAAGAACTGATCCCAAAAATCCCTGAAATCCATAACACAGGAACGAAGCATATCCTCCAATATTTGAATGGTGCAATCGGACTGTCCGTCCATTTGGGGGTGAAATGTCATACTCAAATCAACCTGTGTGCCTAGATCCTGCTGTACAGCTCTCTAGAAATATGATGTGAACTGTGTACCTCGGTCATAGATGATGGACACCTGTACGGCATAAAGTCGGACAATCTCGTGGATATAGATCTGAGCCAGCTACTCTGAAGAATAAGCAGTCACTACCGGAATGAAATGAGCCGACTTGGTCAACCTGTCCACAATCACCCATATCGTGTCAAATTTCTTATGAGCCCGTGGGAGCCCAACAACGAAGTCTATGGTAACATGCTCCCATTTCCACTCGGGAATCTCAAGTCTCTAAAGAAAATCGCCTAATCGTTGATGCTCATACTCCACCTGTTGACAATTTAGGCACCGAGCTACATATTCCACTATGCCTTTCTTCATTCTCCTCCACCAATAGTGCTGCCTCAAATCCTGGTACATCTTAGCGTACCCAGATGAATGGAGTACCGCGAACTATGGGCCTCTTCAGGAAGCAACTCACGCAACCCATCCATATTAGGCACACATAACCGACCATGCATCCGCAACACACCATCATCTCTGATAGAAACCTCCTTGGCATCACCATCCTGAATTGTGTCCTTAAGGACAAGAAAATGGGGGTCGTCATACTGATGCTCTCTAATACGATCATACAGAGAAGATCGAGAAATCACACATGCAAGAACTCGACTGGGCTCAGAAACATCCAATCTAACAAATTGATTGGCCAAGGCCTGAACATACATGGCTAGTGGCCCTCAGCTACTGGTAGATATGCTAAACTGCCAAACTCTCTGCCTTTCGTCTCAAGGCATCAACCACTACATTGGCCTTCCCGGGGTAATATAGATTGGTGATATCATAGTCCTTAAGTAACTCTAACCATCTCTAATGCCGCAAGTTAAGATCCTTCTGTTTGATTAGATGATGTAGACTCCGGTGGTCAGTAAAGATCTCACAAGGGACACCGTACAAATAATGCCACCAGATCTTCAATGCATGATCAATAGCTGCCAATTCCAAGTTGTGGACCGAATAATTCTTCTCATGGGTCTTCAGCTGTCGAGACGCGTAGGCAATCATCCTACCTTCTTATATCAACACCACGCCAAGGCCAACACGTGATGCATCACAATACACAGTATAAGACCCCAAGCCCGTAGGCAACACCAACACTAGCGCTGTAGTCAAAGTAGTCTTGAGCTTTTGAAAGCTTGCCTCACACTCCTCAAACCATCCAAAAGGAGCACCCTTCTAGTCAATCTGGTCATATGTGCAGCAATAGATGAGATACCCTCCACGAAACGGCGATAATTCCCGGCCAAACCAAGGAATCTCCGAATCTCAGTAGCTGAAGACCGCCTGGGCTAATTCTGCACTGCTTCAATCTTCCTCGGATCTACCTTGATCACCTAGGGTTGTGTCATTTCTAAAGGCTCAACGGATTGTTGAGAAGGGATGTGATGCTTATCTAGCCTTTTTGAGAGATGTCAGTGCTGATACTCCTACCGTTAAGTCAGTTCCGGTAGTGAGAGACTTCCCATATATATTTTGAGCGGATCTTCTGGGCATACTTCCCTATAGGGATATCGTATTTGGCATTAACTTGTTGCCGGTCATTCAACCCATTGCTATCCCACTATATCGTATGGCCCCAGCGGAGTTAAAGGAGCAGTTGCAAGAGTTGCTTGATAAGGGTTTTATTCGGCCTAGTGTGTCGCCGTGGGGTGCTCCGGTCTTGTTTGTGAAGAAGAAGGATGATTCTATGCATATGTGTATTGATTATCGATAGTTGAAAAAGGTTACAATGAAGAACATGTATCCATTTCCACGCATTGATGACTTAGTCGATCAGCTATAGGGTGCCAGAGTGTCCTCAAAGATTGATTTGCGGTCAGGTTATCATCAGCTAAATATTCGGGATCTAGATATTCTGACGACTGCCTTTAGGACTCGGTATGGTCACTAAGAGTTCCTTGTAATGTTATTTGGCCTGACCAATGCCCCAGCAGCATTTATGCAACTGATAAATAGTATATTCCAACCTTATCTTGATTCATTCGTCATTGTGTTTATTTATGACATCTTGGTGTACTCCTGCATTCGAGAGGATCATGAGCAGCACCTGGGGATCTTGCTCCAAACCTTCAGAGAAAAGAAGGTGTATGCAACAAAGTGTGAAATAATCCAATGCACCCCTCCACTCTAACCGTGACAAGCCCGGGATAGCCAATATTATAGTCTTGGCATGACAATCTAGAATAGCATAATAAGGTGACAACCAGTTCATGCCCAAGATAATATCAAAGTCTACCATACTAAGTAACAATAGATCAACTCTGGTCTCAAAACCACCATTAACAAATAAACATGATCGATACACACGGTCTAGAATAATAGAATCTCCCATAGGCGTGGACACATAAATAGGAGAACTCAAAGAATCACAAGATATAAGTAAGATGACACATATGAATAAGTGGATCCCGAATCAAATAAGACTAATGCATCTCTATGACAAACCGGACCCATACCTGTAATGACTGAGTATGAAGCAACTACCTCCGTCCTAGCCGGAAAAGCATAGAATCTGGCCTGGCCTCCCCCTCTAGGGCGAACTCTACCCACCCTTCCCCCACCCCTAACTAGATGTGCGAGTGGAGTGGCAATTGGGGCAGAAATCATGTCCTGAGAAGTCTGCGGACCTGACTGAATCTGTGGCGCCTGAGTAGTATATGGAGGTGCACCCCTCCTGATTCTGGGACAGTCTCTAACCATATAGCGGGTATCACCACACTCAAAGCAAGCTCTCGGTGGGTGTGGCTACTAGGACTGGCTCGTGCCTGGTCGGCTAGACTAACCGTTGAAGGCACCCCATGCAGGAGGTGCACTAGAAAGTGGTTGAGTAAAGTGTGCAACCTGAGATCTCGAACCGGAGAACCACTAGAAGCTGGAAGTGCTGAGTGAACTGGACGGCTCACATAGCCTCTACCATGATGAGCTATAGCTGCAGCATAACCACCACTAAATCCTCCAGTTCCTCGAGGCCTCTTGGTCCATTGTCCTCTCTCTCTCACAGCCCTGCATACCCTCCAACCTTCGTGCAATCTCTACCACCTGCTGATATGGGGTATCTGTCTCCAACTCTCAAGCCATGCTGAATCTAATACCATAGTTGAGCCCTTCAATAAATCGACGGACTCTCCCTCTGATTGTAGAAACCAAGGCATGTGCATGTCTGGACAAATCATTGAATCGGACAGCATACTCTAACACTACCGTAGTATCCTGGCGCAACTGCTCAAACTCTGCGCGCCATGCATCTCTAAGGGTCTGAGGAACAAACTCTCTCAAGAACAACTCTGAAAACTGAGTCCATGTAAGTGAAGCTGCATCGGCTGGGCTACCCTCCTCGTACACCCGCCACCACTGATACGCTGCTCTTAACAGCTGGAATGTAGTAAAAACAGCCCCACTCGTCTCCACAATACCTATGGTACAGAGAATATGGTGGTACTCCTCTAGAAAAGCATGTGCATCCTCTAAAGCCAAACCACTGAAAGTAGGAGGGTGATACTTCTTAAACCTCTCAAGTCTAAGTTGCTTCTCCTCAGACGCTGCTGCCCTAACCGCGGGCTGAAGTGGAATAACAGGTTGTACTGGTATCATCTCTGGGACCTGAGAACTTGTACCCGCTGCTCTGGGGTATGGGCCGCGGGAGTCTGAGCTCCTCCCCCAGCCTGAGATGTGGCTAGTGCAAGTGGAATCAACCCCGCCAAAGCTAAGGTACCAAACACGCTCAAGAATTGTGCACGGGTCTTCTGAAGTGCAGGGGTGGCAACAGGCCCCGGGGGTGCCTACCCCTCATCTGGAGGTACTAGTGGCTCCTCTGTCGCAGCTTGGGCAGGTGCTCTGGGTGCACCACGTGCCCCTCCTCAGCCTCTGCCCCGGCCCCGATCTCTCGCGGCTCTAGTAGGAGGCGCGGGTATTTGGTCGTCGGATCTTGTAAATTTTATCGGGTTTTGTAAATTTTAATGAGTTTCGAGGTGCGGGCCCGGGGAGTTGACTTTTGTTGACTTTTTGCAAATTGTATAAGGATCATAGTTTTGTTAATTGAAATTGTTTTCTCTTGCATTGTTTGATGTATTTAAGTTGTCTATGGCTAGATTGAGCCGAGCAATGACGAATTGGTAAAGAAAAAGCTAAATTGAGTATTGAGTTAGCCAAATTGTGATAAGTGTCTTACCTAACTTTGTGTGGGGGAAGACACCCCTTAGGATTTGAGTTAATTCTGCTATCTTGTTATGTGAAATCCGTGTAAGCAAGGCGACGAGTGGGTATACGGTCTATATGTGGTGTTGACCGGTTTAGATTGTCTAGTCTCTTCCCATGCCTTTGACTAAATTGTTATAACATGGGGTATCTCGTTGCTAGGATAATCTTGCATGCTCTATTTGACGTTGTTAGCACTTATTGTACCTCTTACTTGTTGTTTGGCTCTTATATGCCTTAGCTAAAGTTATTGCCTTGTTACCTCTTAATTGTTGAGTTCTTCTATGACTATGTGCATATCTGGTACATGTCCAAATTGTTGTGATTGCCTGCTTAGTTATCACTTACCTTACATGCCTTGTCATTTTGTAAAGGTTGTGGTATTCCTTTGATTTTACGTGGTTCTTTGTTGATGTGTACTCATACCCTCGATTATTGAAATTCTTGTAAATTTAGTTATTGAATTGTTATTTTTGTTTTAAATTATTGTAAGGGGGATCAGGTTGCACGCCGCAACAGGTGAAATAAGAGAGGTGGTGAAATAAGGGAGGATATTTATATTGTGATATTTTTATTTTACGGTGGGATCGAGTTGCACGCCGCAACAGGTGGAATAAGGGTGGATTATTATGGTGAAATAAGGGTGAATTATGATATAGATATTATATGGTGGGATCTGGTTGTGCGCCGCAACATATTATGTTTATTGTTGTGATATTGATATTGTACGGTGGGATCAGGTTGCACGCCGCAACAGGTGAATAAGGGTGAATTGATATGGTGGAATAAGGGCGTATTATGATATTGATATTACATGGTGGGATCGGGTTGCGTGCCGCAATATATTTTGTATTTTGGTATCCCCTATTTTATTGTATTGGCTTCAATTCCTTCGTACGAGACTCAGAGTATTTGTATTTCTGGTTTTCACTGCTTTCTGAGGATCGAGTTATTGTCATTGACTTATTGTCTTGCCGTCATTTCCTGACCTCTTTTCCTAATACTATTATTCTGGTGAATTGATTTCCAAGGTGAATTTACTACGTTGGGTCCTTACCTTCTGCCCTGCTGAGTTGTTAGTACTATAGTGATTTAAAATAAAGAATTAATATCATGCTACCTGGTGTGACATTTAATTTAAACTTACCGTATATTTCGGTAATTACTATTTCTAATAGTTGTTATATTTTATTTCAGTTGATTTCTCAACTTAAAATCTGTAACCTGTTTGAGGTTTTTATTTCGCTTAAAAGGAATTGTTATTATGCTTTAATTTAATAAATTCTATATTAAATTCAATAGCTTATTTGCTGTCGTATTTTATTTCAAAATGTAATTTTTCTTCACTCAAATGATTTCTAAAATAAACTTATCTTTCTCACTGATTTCCTACTTGTTCTAGAAACTGTAATTTTACTTTATGATATATAAATGGAATCTCTTGAACATCTTAATTAGTATTTGAAACGGATATTATGTACCGAGTAGCACGTGGATTTTGCCGTGCAAAGTGAGATAGAAAGATGTGGGCACAAGGTGTCGTGTGTGTTAAAGGTTTGGAAGTTTTACTTTATGGTATGAGATTGCGAGAATTGGGATTATTGAAATTGTGTATTGGAAATGATTCGATTGGTTGAGTTGACATCGTTTTCCCTACTTGAGCACATTTACACTTATCTGTATCCCAACTATGTTGTTGTTTAATTACTTGGCTATTTCTTGTTTCCATTCGCGTTTTTCTTGTTGGTACTACTGTTTGTAATCTGATTCCTTTTGCTATTGGTATTACTTGATATTCCTTCCTTGTTAGCTTTATGTTATATCCTGCAAAGGTTTATATGTTCGGTAGGTGTCTTGACCTAGCCTCGTCACTACTCTACCGAGGTTAGGCTTGACACTTACTGGGTACCACTGTGGTGTACTCATGCTACGCTTCTGCACATCTTTATATGCAGAACCAGGTACTTTAGATCGAGTTGGTTGTAAGACTTATACTCGGTGTGGCTGGAGACTTCAAGGTACACCTGCTGGGCGTTCGCAGTCTCCGAAGTCACCTTCTATTGTATTTATTTCCATTTTTTCCTTTCATTCCGGGATAGTGATATACTCATTATGTATAATTACTCCTAGAAAGGCTTATGACTTGTACTACCAGTTTTAGGATTATAAAATGTATATAGAGATTTCTATTTCGAAATTGTTCAACATTAATCATTATTTCAGTTAATGTTAGGGTTACCTAGTTTTAGAGACTAGGTGACATCACGACTCCTTCGGAGGGATTTTGGATCGTGACAAGTTGGTATAAGAGCTCTAGGTTCATAGGTGCTACGAGTCATAAGCAGGTTTAGTAGAGTCTTGCGGATCGGTACGGAGACGTCTGTACTTATCTTCGCGAGGATACGGAAACTATTAGGAAATTCCACTTCCTTCATTACTTATCTTGCGACATCGATTCAGCTTGAAACATATATCTTATGCTCCTTTACATCCACTCGTGTATGGTATTGCACCCTCGATATTAGCTATGCGCCAGTGGTTCGTGATGCTACGGATGGACTACAAGGGAGTCAGGGATGCTCAATCAATGTCTCAACGTGTCGTCCAGACTGAAGATGTGGAGGTATTGGAAGGCTATTTAGTTGTTCACATGGAGGTGCAGCGGGTCCCGACATCTGGTTGATAAGTACGAGCTTGGGAAGTTTAATTGGTTGACTAGTCGTTGAGATCGTGTGGGGCCACGAGGTGGATGTTGATTTAGGATAGTTGGTGGTATTGGAGACTATGTAGTTTGTATGAGATTTCAACTCAGTGGAAGGTACATATTATCATTCAAGGCACTGAAGGGAGCGAGTTTGACTATCACGAGAATGGACGTGCGCTTAGTAGATAACTTGGAGTACCTTGTGATTGGTGTTGTACGAGCTGTGAAAGTTAGTTTTGCGGATCATCAGATGTTGTTTTCTATGGCTTCGCACTAAGTGGGGGAGTCCACTAGCGGCATGCAGATTGTAGAATCAGGTGTTATATCAGTTTTGGCCTGAGATGTGTATATATGGTATAAGAAGGTTTCCCAAAATTTATATATGATTAAGGTCTGAGTTCTTGCAGGGGATGGAGTTGGGGCTTATGGTGTTCTACGTCATTAATGGATCTACATTTCATTATCAAATGAGGGGTCGGAGAAATAACTTCAAATTCACAGAAGGTCTATTTAGCGTAGGCATCTTGGTTGCGGCATTATGGGGTGCTTCAGAGGAAATGCGGTGGTTTATGAGCTTCTGGCTACGTGGTTCGTGCAGATTTTCTATATTTGGACTTTGGTTGGGGTCGTTGTGTATCGACAGGAAGAAGTGTTACCCAGAGGAAAGACGAGGAGTATCTGAAGAAACGGATCAGATCTGTGGTGTCGGATCAGCATAGCAATGGGAGTAAATGGTCCTCTTTGAATGGGAATTCTCTACTGGCATTTGTGGCAGTACTCTTGGGTTGGACAGTTTGTGTGACTCGGTTGAGTTGGGAAGATATGTTCCTGATGGCTTAGTTGCGTGCGGGCAGGTCTCGAAGAGTTCTCGATGGTGTTGGCCACGGCTTGAGTCGGCTACCTACTACCGGCATAAAAGATATGTTGTATATTATGGTTTTCTCCTGGATGGATATCAGAAGTTAATAGAATGTTGGATTTATTGGACATCACATGTGAAAAGCGTGCATATTAGGAAGGCACCTTGTGTTTTGGTTCGCGGATGTTTGGCTAGCGGTACGGTGATTGCCGGGTTTTGAGGCTTTTGAGGTTTAGGTTTTGTTACGCGGCTGGAAAATCGATATGGGAGCTTCAATAAGATAATGGGGTGTGAATGATGTATCAGCCATTCGAGTAGCGTAGTTGAGTTCGGGTATGGAAATTTTGGTATTCATGAGGTTTTGGAGATGGATGTCCTCATATGCAGACTATTTCTTGTTTCCGGATTGTGAAGAAATGTTGAGGATGGGATAACTGATAGCATACATGTAACGACCCGGCCGGTCATTTTGAGAATTTAAGCTCCATTTAGCGGCGTAAGGTCTGAAACAGCTTCATAATATGAGTATCAACTCGCGTGCACGGTTGAATTCAGTTAATGGATGATTTAGAGTAGAATTGGAAGAAGGAATCTAGTTTTGGGAGTTTAAGCGGTGAGAATTTGACCGTAATTGGACTCTTGAGCAAAACGGCCCCAGAATGAATTTTTGATGATTCCAACAGCTTCGTATGGTGATTTTGGAATTAGGCGCGCGTTCGAATTGTGTTTTGGAGGTCCGTAGCTAATTTAGGCTTGAAATGCCGAAAGTTGAATTTTTGAAGTTTCCGATTCGATAGTGAAATTTTGATTCGAGGGTCGGAATGGAATTCCGGAAGTTGGAGTAGCTCCATAGTGTTGAATGTGACGCGTGTGCAAAATTTCAGGCCATTCGGACGAGGTTTGATAGACTTTTTGATCGAAAGCGTAAATTGAGAGTTTTTGGAGTTCTTATGCTTGAATCAGATGTTAAATTGGTGTTTTGATGTTGTTTTGAGCGTTCCGAGGGTTGGAACAAGTTTGATGATGTTATCGGATATGTTGGTATGTTTGGTTGAGGCCCCGAGGGCCTCGGGTGTGTTCCGGATGGGCTACGGGTCATTTTCCCTTGTTTTTGAACCGCTGTTTCTGGTATCTGATATCCTCCTTCGCGAACAATCCTCCTTCGCGTTCGCGAAGCCCCTCCCGCGTTCGCGAAGTGTCTCTGCTGGTCGCCTCATTTTCCTTCTTCGCGT
Organism: Nicotiana attenuata; assembly: GCF_001879085.1. NCBI lineage: Eukaryota > Viridiplantae > Streptophyta > Magnoliopsida > Solanales > Solanaceae > Nicotiana > Nicotiana attenuata. The sequence continues at coordinate 75,862 of NW_017673699.1, forward strand.
TCGCGTAAAAAGCCTCGCGTCCGCGTAGCTCGGTCTCTTCACTCATCGCGTTCGCGTCAGTACATCGCGTTCACGTACTTATGCCATCCCACCCTTCGCGTTCGCGAAGAGCAATCTCTGGGCCATAATATTTTCCTTCTTCGCGTTCGCGTGCGTGCTGTCGCGTTCGCAAAGCTCATTTTTGGAAGCCTTCATTTTTTTTCTTCTTCGCGAACGCGATACTTCCTCCGCGTTCGCGATGCTTTAATACCTGGGCAGAATATAAGTTATCCAAATCGAGGGTTAGGCCATTTTTAACATTTTTTGAGTTCTAGAGCTCGGTTTTGGGCGATTCCTTGTGGGTATTTCAAGTAAAACGTTTGGGTAAGTGTTCTTAACTTAGAATTGATTATATTTCATGAAATTGTCTTCAATTTTATCATTTAATTTGTGATTTTAGTTGAGGAAAATGTTGGTTTCTGAAGGAAATTCCTAAAACGAAAAAAATCGTGATTTGAGGGGCCAAATGGCATCGGAATTTAATAAATTTTGTATGGTTGAACTCATATTGGAATGGGTATCCGGATTTTGCAAAATTTGTCGGGTTCCGAGGTGCGGGCCCGGGGGTCGACTTTTGTACCAATTTTTAGATTTTGTTAGAGATTGAAACTTTATGATCCGGAATAGTTTCTTATGTGTTTTATTTGTGCTTTGAAGTTAATTTGGTTAGATTTGAGCCGTACGGAGGTCTTTTCACCCGAGAAGTGCATTTTTGAGCATTGGTTTGTCGTCTTTGAGGTATGTATCTTGCCTAACCTTGTGTGGGGGACTTCCCCTTAGGACTTAAGTCTTCCATGCTAATTGTAGTCCGTGCACGCGAGGTGATGAGTGCGTGCTCGGGCTTATTTGTGGGAAAATTGCCTTTAGGGTTCTTAGGTCCTTATGTTCATCCTATGGGAAGTATTCTGTTATGATTGAGTTGTCTAATTGCATAATTTACCTCTATATGCTCTATATGATGTTGTTAGCTTCCTCTAACTCTTACCTGTTACTTGACCTTAATTACCTTAATTGAATTAGTTGTTCTGTTGTTGTTTTGTTAAGGTTATTGTGTTTTTCTTAGTTTCTCCATAATTCTCTTGTTGCAATGTAATCATACTCTTGGTGGTGGAACTTTCTTGTGATTGGATTGTTGGATTGTTGTTGATTCCCTTGTCGGGATGTTATTGTTTATATTGTTGATTCCCTTGCCGGGATGTATTGTTTATATTGTTGATTCAATTGCCGGGATGTATTTTTTATACTTTTGATTCCCTTGCCGGGGTGTTATTTGTTCATATTGTTGATTCCCTTGCCGGGATGCTATTGTTCATATTTGTTGGCTCGGGATACCAAAAGATCCCCAGCACATATATTGAGGATACCAAGAGATCCTCGGGATACGAAGAGATCCCCAGCACATATATTGAGGATACCAAGAGATCCTCGGGATACTAAGAGATCCCCAGCACATATATTGAGGATACCAAGAGATCCTAAGGATACCAAGAGATCCCCAACACATATATTGAGGATACCAAGAGATCCTCGGGATACCAAGAGATCCCCCAAGTATATACGTTTGGGACTACGGGACGGAATCCCGGGAGATCCCCTGTCGATATTCTGTGAGTGTAAAAGCACGAAGGGTGATGTCGTGCACTTTCTGCTTGCTGTGTGTAATCGTTGTTATCAATTCAAGTGTTTTAACGGGTTAGATTCCCTTGGTGTTGTGATTCTTTGTGTTGGAACCCATAGTGTTGTCAATACCTCGCCGTATATATACTTATATATATTTCAATACTTCAACCTCAATAATCTCTACATTTTTGACTCAATTAATTTCTCAACTAAATTTTCGTTAAATCGTCTGAGGTTGTATTCTACTTAAAAGGAATTTCTACTAAGATGTAAATTATTGAATCCCATGGTAAAGGTAATAATTCATTCGATATTGTATTCTTATTAAAAAATGGTACTCTCTTTATTCAAATGACTTCAAAAAAATAACTTCATCTTTTCTCGCTGGCTTTCCTAATTAGTTTAGAATTTGTAATTTACTTATATTAGGTAAATGAGACTTCTTGAACATCTTGAGTGCATTTGTACGGACATTATGTATTGTACCATGTGGATTTCTCTTGTTAAGAGTGAGATGGAAAAATATGGGAGCACAAGGTGCCATGTGTGTTGAAGGTTCGGAAGTTGAGATTTATGATATGAGAAACCGAGGATTTGAGATGGTCGGGATTGTGTATTAGGCATGATGTGAGTGATCGAGTTGGCATTGCCTTCGTTATTTGGATACATTCTTACTTTTCTATGTTCCTGTTATGTCAGTGTTGATTTACTTGGTTATCTGATTTACTTGGTGTCGTTCATTACTACCGTGTTCTCCCTTTATTGTTCCTACTGTTTGTAGTTTGATTTTCTCTCCGCTGTTGATATTACCCCGTTATTTTTATCTCGATATTTTATTATCATATCCTGTTCATTTCAATTGACCAATAGGTGTCTTGGTTGTTCCTCGTCACTAATCCACCGAGGTTAGTCTTGATACTTACTGGGCACCGTTGTGGTGTGCTCATACTACACTTCTGCATATTTTTTTGTGCAGATCCAGGTATTGTTCGCTAGTAGCTATGCGGATCCTTGCCGAGGAGACTCAAGGTAGCCCTGCTGCTGCGTTCGCAGGCTTCGGAGTCACCTTCCTATTTTATATTCTCACTGTTGCACTTATTTCCATACGGTTGTGTTTAGAAATGGTAGCGAAACTCTGTAGAGCTTATGACTTGTACCACCGGGTTTTGGGAAGATGTTCATTGAATAAAGGATTATTTCAGAAGAATTTTAGATGTTATTATTTATTGTTGTTTTTCCGCAAATTATTAGGCTTACCTAGTCCTTAAGACTAGGTGCCATCACGAAACCCAACGGAGGGGAAATTGGGTCGTGACTGGTTGGTATCAGAGCTCTAGATTCATAGGTGCTATGAGTCATAAGCGAGTTTAGTAGAGTCTTGCGGATCGGTACAGAGACGTCTGTACATATCTTCGAGAGGCCGCGGAACTATTAGGACAATCTCACTTCCTTCATTCTCATCGTGCGAGCTTATTGATCTTGGAGTTTGAACTTTTATCCTTCCATTCTCTCACCAGCGGTGAGGACACGAGCTGCGGTTATCGATGAAGTTGCTTCCGGAGCAGGTATCGCTAGAGGCAGAGACCGACGAGGAATACGTGCCGCAGCTAGACCACACTCAGGGTAGTGAGTTTTCGTTGGTCAGGTTCCAGGCATCATGGCGACACAATTTGTGGTTCCAGTTCAGCCCATGGTCAGGGCATCAACATCCGAGGGAGAGCAACTTAGAATTTGCAAGGTTCAAGAAAGAGTGACCCTCCTACATTCAGCGGTTTGGCTTAAGAGAGCACAATGGATTTCATATGGGAGTGTCATCGCATTATCAGCACTATGGGTATTGCAGAGACGAGTGTGGTTGCTTTTACTACGTTCCAGCTTGACGGAGCAGCTAATCAGTGGTGGTGGACATATGAGTTGGGTAATCGGCCGATGCAGTTTCACTTACATGAGGTTAGTTTCAGAGATGTTTTGAGAGAGTTTGTACCTCAATCACTTCGGTTCAGCATGGCTCGAGAGTTGGAGTCAGATGTTTCTTTCAGCAAGTGGTAGGGAGTTCGCCGGTTAGAGGGCATATGGGACCGGGAGCGAGAGGACAGATAAGATCTGAAGAGAGAGAGTACAGGGAGGCGAAGAGGCCTAGTGGACCGGAGAGATCTGTTGGCCCTTATTCTGGAGGCAGGGTACGACATGGTGGAGGTTCGTGGGTTAGCCAGTTCAGTTTGCGCTTCAGGCTTCACAGTGATTCAGGTGTTCATGGGTCTCAGAGTACCCATAGCGCACAGTTCCCACAGCCACGTCAGTAGAGGTGTTGCTTTGAGTGTGGAGATGCTATCCACATGGTGAGAGATTTCCCCAGATTTCGAGCAGATATGTCACAGCAAGGTATTCAGGTGAGTAGAGGGCGCCCAACAGGGGGAGGCCCGACTGGTTGATGTGTTTCTTATAGTAGGCTTAAGGCCGTTGCGCCAGATGATGCCATTCGGGTATGATTTTTGATTTGTTATAGTGGAGCACCATCCGTAGTTCATTACAGCCCTGCTTATCGGGGTGAGTTTCCCTATTTGTTGTCCCACTTATGGGTGCATTTCATGATTTACACTCTGTTTATCTGTAACCCTGTTGGAAGGTTCTATGAGTGATAGCCGTGTCTATCGTTTGTTTTTGTTTATTATCGAGAGTTATGAGACTAGTAGTAAATTTCTATTGTCCTTCTCGGTAGGCTTGATGTGATTTATGAGTATTTTTTTGGCTACGAGCCGTGATTCTTATGCTCCACCGGTGTGGGAGCCAATGCTTGTTGTAAATTATGACGGAATTGATCTAGTGAGAGTGTCCAGCTGATTTGGTGTGTACTCTACTTGAGATTCAGAGTTGAGGGCAGGACCCTCGTTATTTCATGTGATTTGATGTGTTGAGATCGGGCTGTGTACCGCGGTGGGAGTTATATCAGTATGAGATCCTTGTGATTCTTTTATATGCTTTAATTATTTCTTGTTAGGTTGAGTGGTAAATTAGTTTTGATAGAAAAATCTGTGCTTGACGGACTTGTTTGATAGTTCCTTTATGTGTTTCCTTTCCATATTCAGTCAATTTCGTTCTGTGCTTCTTGAGTTCTAGCTTGTGGGGTGTGTGCCCATTGGTATTAGATGTGAATTGGTGATTCGGGTGTTAGCTGTATGGTTTTCGTGGTTATTGTACCATCGTCAGTGTCGTGGAGGTTTCAAAATGGTTCCTATCGAATTTGAGGCTTATGGCCGGTGCAGGATTGATTCGGGCAAATACTGATCAGGAATGTTATTATAAGCCTATGTGTGGTGTGTATGTTGTGTGGTTTTACTCTTTGGGTGTGGGCATAAGTGGTTGCAGCTAGTTGAGACTAATACCGCATATGGATTTAGAATCAGGTCCCTTGGAAATGAATGGGGGATGGGGAGTTGGGCTCTAAGGCTTATTGGTATTGCTAGAAGGGCTAAATTTCAGTTGAGATGGTGTCGTCAGATCTGTGTGGATTAGGGTGACTTGGGATCACCCACGGGTGTATGCTGGAAGTGTGCATTAAATAAATTGAGAACTTCGAGGCGAATCTTGGCACGTTCGAGGACAAACGTTAGTTTTAAGAGGGGGAGGATGTAACGACCCGGCCGGTCATTTTGAGAATTTAAGCTCCATTTAGTGGCGTAAGATCTGAAACAGCTTCATAATACGAGTATCAACTTGTGTGCATGGTTGAATTCAGTAAACGAATGATTCAGAGTAAAATTGGAAGAAGGAATCTAGTTTTGGGAGTTTAAGCGGTGAGAATTTGACCGGAATTGGACTTTTGAGTAAACGGCCCCAGAATGAATTTTTGATGATTCAAACAGCTTCGTATGGTGATTTTGGATTTAGGCGCGCGTTCGGATTGTGTTTTGGAGGTCCGTTGCTAATTTAGGCTTGAAATGCCGAAAGTTGAATTTTTGCAGTTTTCGGTTCGATAGTGAAATTTTGATCCGAGGGTCGGAATGGATTCCAAAAGTTGGAGTAGCTCCGTAGTGTTGAAAGTGACGTGTTTGCAAAATTTCAGGCCATTCGGACGAGGTTTGATAGACTTTTTGATCGAAAGCATAAATTGAGAGTTTTTGGAGTTCTTAGGCTTGAATCCGATGTTAAATTGGTGTTTTGATGTTGTTTTGAGCGTTCCGAGGGTTGGAACAAGTTTGAATGATGTTATCGGATATGTTGGCATGTTTGGTTGAGGCCCCGAGGGCCTCGGGTGTGTTCCGGATGGGCTACGGGTCATTTTCCCTTGTTTTTGAACCGCTGTTTCTAGTATCTGATATCCTCCTTCGCGTTCGCGAAGCCCCTCCCGCGTTCGCGAAGTGTCTCTGCTGGTCGCCTCATTTTCCTTCTTCGCGTTCGCGTAAAAAGCCTCGCGTTCGCGTAGCTCTGTCTCTTCACTCATCGCGTTCGCGTCAGTACATCGCGTTCGCGTACTTATGCCATCCCACCCTTCGCGTTCGCGTACTAGTCTACGCGTTCGCGAAGAGCAATCTCTGGGCCATAAAATTTTCCTTCTTCGCGTTCGCGTCCGTGCTGTCACGTTCGCGAAGCACAGCTGGGAAGCCTTCATTTTTTTTCTTCTTAGGGAACGCGATACTTCCTCCGCGTTCGCGATGCTTTAATATCTGGGCAGAATATAAGTTATCCAAATCGAGGGTTAGGCCATTTTTAACATTTTTGGAGTTCTAGAGTTCGGTTTTCGGCGATTCCTTGTGGGTATTTCAAGCAAAACGTTTGGGTAAGTGTTCTTAACTTAGAATTGATTATATTCCATGAATTTGTCTTCATTTTTATCATTTAACTTGTGATTTTATTTGAGGAAAATGTTGGTTTTTGAAGGAAATTCCTAAAACGAAAAAAATCGTGATTTGAGGGGCCAAATGGCATCGGAATTTAATAAATTTTGTATGGTTGAACTCATATTGGAATGGGTATCCGGATTTTGTAAAATTTGTCGGGTTCCGAGGTGCAGGCGGGGTCGACTTTTGGACCAATTTTTAGATTTTGTTAGAGATTGAAACTTCATGATCCGGAATAGTTTCTTATGTGTTTTATTTGTGCTTTGAAGTTAATTTGGTTAGATTTGAGCCGTACGGAGGTCTTTTCACCCGAGAAGTGCATTTTTGAGCATTGGTTTGTCGTCTTTGAGGTGACGAGTGCGCGCTCGGGCTTATTTGTGGGAAAATTGCCTTTAGGGTTCTTAGGTCCTTATGTTCATCCTATGGGAAGTATTCTGTTATGATTGAGTTATCTAATTGCATAATTTACCTCTATATGCTCTATACGATGTTGTTAGCTTCCTCTAACTCATACCTGTTACTTGACCTTAATTACCTTAATTGAATTAGTTGTTCTGTTGTTGTTTTGTTAAGGTTATTGTATTTTTCTTAGTTTCTCCGTGATTCTCTTGTTTCCATGTAATCATACTCTTGGTGGTGGAACTTCCTTGTGATTGGATTGTTGGATTGTTGTTGATTCCCTTGCCGGGATTTTATTGTTTATATTGTTGATTCCCTTGTCGGGATGTATTGTTTATATTGTTGATTCCATTGCCGGGATGTATTGTTTATACTGTTGATTCCCTTGCCGGGATGTATTGTTGATATTGTTGATTCCCTTGTCGGTGTGTTATTTGTTCATATTGTTGATTCCCTTGCCGGGATGCTATTGTTCATATTTGTTGGCTCGGGATACCAAGATATCCCCAGCACATATATTGAGGATACCAAGAGATCCTCGGGATACCAAGAGATCCTCAGCACATATATTGAGGATACCAAGAGATCCTCGGGATACCAAGAGATCCCCAGCACATATATTGAGGATACCAAGAGATCCTAATGATACCAAGAGATCCCCAACACTTATATTGAGGATACCAAGAGATCCCCCAAGTATTTACGTTTGGGACTACAAGACGGAATCCCGGGAGATCCCCTGTCGATATTCTGTGAGTGTAAAAGCACGAAGGGTGATGTCGTGCACTTTCTGCTTGCTGTGTGTAATCGTTGTTATAAATTCAAGTATTTTAACGGGTTAAATTCCCTTGATGCTGTGATTCTTTGTGTTGGAACCCATAGTGTTGTCAATACCTCGCCGTATATATACTTATATATATTTCAACACTTCAACCTCAATAATCTCTACATTTTTGACTCAATTAATTTCTCAACTAAATTTTCCTTAAATCGTCTGAGGTTGTATTCTACTTAAAAGGAATTTCTACTAAGATGTAAATTATTGAATCCCATGGTAAAGGTAATAATTCATTCGATATTGTATTCTTATTAAAAAATGGTACTCTCTTTATTCAAATGACTTCAAAAAAATAACTTCATCTTTTCTCGTTGGCTTTCCTAATTAGTTTAGAATTTGTAATTTACTTATATTAGGTAAATGAGACTTCTTGAACATCTTGAGTGCATTTGTACGAACATTATGTATTGTACCATGTGGATTTCTCTTGTTAAGAGTGAGATGGAAAAATATGGGAGCACAAGGTGCCATGTGTGTTGAAGGTTCGGTAGTTGAGATTTATGATATGAGAAACCGAGATTAGGCATGATGTGAGTGATCGAGTTGGCATTGCCTTCGTTATTTGGATACATTCTTACTTTTCTATGTTCCTGTTATGTCAGTGTTGATTTACTTGGTTATCTGATTTACTTGGTGTCGTTCATTACTACCGTGTTCTCCCTTTATTGTTCCTACTGTTTGTAATTTGATTTTCTCTCCGTTGTTGATATTACCCCGTTATTTTTATCTCGATATTTTATTATCATATCCTGTTCATTTCAATTGACCAATAGGTGTCTTGACTGTTCCTCGTCACTAATCCACCGAGGTTAGTCTTGATACTTACTGGGCACCTTTGTGGTGTGCTCATACTACACTTCTGCACATTTTTTTGTGCAGATCCAGGTATTGTTCGCTAGTAGCTATGCGGATCCTTGCCGAAGAGACTCAAGGTAGCCCTGCTGCTGCGTTCGCAGGCTTCGGAGTCACCTTCCTATTTTATATTCTCACTGTTGCACTTATTTCCGGTTGTGTTTAGAAATGGTAGCGAAACTCTGTAGAGCTTATGACTTGTACCACCGGGTTTTGGGAAGATGTTCATTGAATAAAGGATTATTTCAGAAGAATTTTAGATGTTATTATTTATTGTTGTTTTTCCGCAAATTATTAGGCTTACCTAGTCCTTAAGACTAGCTGCCATCACGAAACCCAACGGAGGGGAAATTGGGTCATGACAATACATTAACGATAGGTTGTTATGGACTTTAGGAAGGATATTTTCCTAGGTAGGAATGATCAGGATTTGGTTTTGGGGCTATTTGAAAGCTCTACGAGAATGCGTACTTTATATCGGATCAGGTTTGGGTACTCTTGTGAAGTTGATATCACAGTTATGTTACCGGGCAGAATGGATATTATTTGTGTCCCTGGCTTATGTTATGGGCTACTCTTTTATGCTGTGATGGGCTGTGAGGTTGTATGATTATTCTTCACGCATGTTGTAGTTCCGTTCAGGCCTCATGGTGATGTGGGCAAGATTTCCCTCATGATGTTGATTTGCTCATTGCACCTTAGTTGTGCTTGCTTTCTTCCATGGTCTATTATTTCTATTCATTTTCCCACAGTTATACTTATACACTCTATTCTGCTTGATATCAGTATTCATGTGATCAGTGAACCCGAGCACTTTGGCTCGATGAGTATCCCTATGTGGATTGATATATTTGGGACCGGGCTGCACGCCGCAACAGAGTCATGTGAGATACTCTTCCTTATGTTTATTTTTTGTTCCATTTCCCCTCTGTGGGGTGAGTTGATGAAACTGTACTTTGTCATTATATCTGTTGCACTTGTTAGATAATCCTCGTACCTTGCTTTCCTTCTATTTTGCTGCATGCCTGAGTTATTGCCCGTTTGGTGTACGGACCGTGCTATGTGAGAGTCTGTGTGGTTACGTGATGAGTTTTTAGTTGGGCTGCTTGTATTGGCTGAGATGAGGTTCTTATACCTGAGATTCGCACTATCGTATCGGGGGTGGAGTGTTTGGAAGTATGAGGCTATTTCCACTAAGATTTGGGCAATTGCCCTTGACGTACGAGAGAACTTCTTGACATGTTGACTTCATGGGCGGTCATGAGTTCCCGCATGTTTCTTTATCATGGGCAGAATTGTGGAGGTACAGAACAAGGTTCTATTCAATGTGAAGTGTATTGCCGATATCCAGAATGTTATTTGGGCAGTTATGGTAGTCAGAAGTTATTGCTACGGGCATTTGAGTTGTGTGGAACATCACGTGAATGTACTCTGTGTTGGAATTGTGGGTTGATTCAGCTTGTTCAGGTTTATACAGTGTGATGATGCAAGATTCGGGTCCTATGATGAATTTCAGATGTTGAGGTTTGGGTTCTGTACTAAGGTTATGGACTAAGGATGAAGTGAGATCTTCAGTCAAAATGCATTGTCAGTCCTACATAGGTTTGGGTGATGGGGAATCACCCCCGGGTGTATGTATGGTGAGCTCATGTAGTGATTTGATAGCTTTGGAACGACTCCTGGCACGTTCAAGGACGAACGTATGTTTAAGTGGGGGACGATGTAATGATCCGACTGGTCGTTTTCAGAAATTGCATCCGGTTCGGCAGTTTGAGGTCAAGAGTAGATCCACACAGTGTATTATGACTTGCGTACATCATCGGTTCGGGTTTTTGAGAAGCTCGGAAAGGATTTTTAAGAGTAACTTTTATTTGAGAAGCTCGAAGTTGAAGGAGTTGACCAAGATTTGACTTTTGAGTACTTGACCTCAGATTGGAGTTTCGATAGTTCCGATAGCCTCGGGTGGTGATTTTGGACTTAGGCGTGCATCCGGATTTTGATTTGGAGGTCAGAAGGGTAATTTGAAGCATTTTGGTGAAAATTGGAAAATTGAAGTTTTGGAGGATTGAGAGGTGATCACGCCCAACTATGCCTTATAAAAAGGACAAAGCAGTCACTGCAAATATATTCCGTTTAACAAGTCCAGAGTCGAATCCCACATGGAATTAACCTATCGATCATAGCTATTGGATTTACACAAATTCACGTACTCAATCTTCGGAAATATTTAAGTAATATATTGGATGTTTACTAACTAAAATATTACGTAATGAAAATGCAATAATTAAGAACTAACTATGAATGGGTTGTAGACAAGAATTGGAATGATTTAAAGTTCTTATTTCCCCTATTGTCGGAATCCTTTCCGCTATGTTTGCTATAAATTTGCCTAAGTCTTCTCTATCAATCATGAGCACTCTGACTGTCGTAACTCTCTAACCGAGTAATTACAACAATATACTAGACATATTCTCCCGAATTACGCTAGCTAGCCTTAAGTAATGCTCACTTAGATCGCACCCAAGGTTTCGTCATCCCTAATCCCACCTTTAAACCCTTCGTATTGATCCCTCATATACGTTAGGAGTGGTGTTGTTCAACAACTACCTAAATATGCACTCTCTCCCGTGTAATACATACTAAATAGGCACAGTCGATTGAGGGCCCTTCAATCAACAGCAATCACAATATAGTTGGCAAATAGAGAGAATACTATGGCAAATCTATATTAGCATAACAAGAAAATCATGCTCCAATAGGTTCCATCAAAACCCTAGATTAGGAGTTTAGCTATGCATAATTGTTTTCACAATCATAACAATAAAATTCATCATCAATGACAAAAATAAGAGGAAGAAAGGTAAAAACTCTATGCCGAATCTTCCGTCTTGCTCTTGTCCGTTCTTGCCTTCAAAATCCATCCAAAAACCCAGATACCCTCTTTTTGGGCGAGCTGGGCTTCATATAGGTCAAGGAGAGTCACCTCTGAACTTACAAATTTACCCCTGAAATAAAAATCCTTGGAGAAACGTGCGCGGCCGCGGATCAACCACGGATGAACCGCGCATATTGCCCCTTGTTCTGCCTGACGAGCGCGGCCGCGGATCGCCCGCGCACCTGGAGGAGATTTCTGCCTTCAGTTTTCTTTCTTCTTTTGCGCACGCTCACCTCCGATTGGCCTTCATTGCTCCATATTAACTCCAAAACACTCTTTAATGTCCTCGTAGCCTGGAATTGCTCCTACAAAGCATAAAGTTCTTCATTAGAGCAATTTGTTATCATTTAATATTCATATATCAATAAAGTGCAGCTAAGCTGGAGCGTAAATGGTAGCTAAACTACATAATTATAGCCTACTACCAACACCCCACACTTTAACCATTTCTCATCCCCGAGCAATCAAACCACACTCTACAGAGGCCTAACTTCACTAAGAGACTTCCTTAACTCGTCACACCAAGAATATTTCACATAGATTGAGCACAATAGTGTAACATCTACACCTCAAGAGTTGACTCTCACGGGCCATGCAATATTCCTAACTTACTCACTTACTCTAACGCAGAGGTCAAGACTTACCTTTCCTTCATGAATCAAGTGCTGCTCACGACAGAAGAGACTCATTCCACAATCAAATAAACTTCACGCACAATGAGGAACTTCAACATAGACAGAATTCACTCACCCTCAGAAACGATATTCTTGTGCCACAAAAGATGCTCCATATTCCATAGGCTTGCCCGTAGTGTACTACTCTACTAATCGAGCTCATTCAGTCTAGGATTAAGTAGGACTTTATTTGGTTGTAATGTAGGCTGAGGGACGGGTATGATACATTTAGATATAAGAGTGACTACACCTCCCTTAGCACTTTAATACAAACATTTTAACATTTAAGACCCTATTTATGTCAAACCAAACTCCACCTTCACATCAATGTGAATTACCCCATACTTCTTTAAGCACACTTACATCAAGAATCACCACTTATCAAGGAATATATATATATATATATATATATATATATATATATATATATATATATATATATATATATATATATTCAAGTGGCTCTTACTTTTTCAAAACAGTGCACCTTTCTCCTTATCTCATTAGTTCCACTCAAAAGCCAAACCAACCACCCCACACTTTAACTTTTACACATTTCATAACAATTCAAGTGCTCATGAGAGGTTAGAGGGTTCAAATAGATGGTTAATTCAAACAGATGGGCAAGGCTTGTAATATGGTTGCCAAAGAAATAGGATTACAGGCTCAAAGGGGTTAACTACTATACATAACAATTAGGCGGGTAATATATATATATATATATATATATATATATATATATATGGCTCAACAAAGAAACGCCTATATCACTTCAAAGACTGAACACAACTACTATTTCGCTTTAATACACGGGGCAAGTTCTAGGCATCAAATGTAGTGCACAGAATACAACAATCCTCACACACACATGGCACATGACTCACTCCAGATTGGATCATCAAAACACTCTAGTTAGGGTACGTAAGCCAAATTAAGAACATACAGTTTAAGACACTCTAACAAGAATCAACAATTGAGCCTAAGCGTCACACTAAAGTACCCGATGTATTCAAGGCATAACGGCATTAAGAGATCCTATTTCCGTATCATCTCATAGCCCATGAGTTCCTAACTAAAAATTAAAACTAACTACACCCGGTTCAAACGAAACCCTTGGAAAAGAATCGCTGTCCAAAGAAAAACCAAGGGGGAATTGATACACTACCTACAAAAGAAAATCTTTTTTTTTCTTTCGACTTATACCCTCAAGAAACCCGTTGAGTGATATCCATCGTCGGGACAAGTCAAAAATTTGAATTTTTTTTCACACATTCACACATTTAGAAAAACTAACCAAAGACTCAAATCAAACTAACCAAAGACTCAAATCAAACTATATTCCTATATATATACAACATAAATACAACATATCCCCCACCCCACACTTAAAATGATGGCATGTCCCCATGTCACATAAAATAAAGAAATGTGAGGTAAAGGAAACTTCTCTGGTACATCAATCTTGATCGGAGACAGTGCCGGGGTCGAGATGTACGCCCTCCCCAGCGCATGCAGCCAAGCCTTGNATCCGCGTATTCTGTCCGACCAAAAATGTTCCTCCGGCCTCTGCAACTGGCTCATGTGTGGGTGACTCAGCCCCAACTTTATCCCATCTTTCATCTCCCTCCTCTGGTGCATCAGAATCATCGCTATTAGCACCTCCAGGCACCACAGGGTCCTTCCCAATGGTCACGTTATCCGCCCAAAACTTTGTTTCTTTCTTCACTCTTCCATCCACGCTCAAGTTCTCTGACACCCGTGCTGCCCGGCATAATCTAGTGACCAGGGAAGGAAAGAAGAACCCATACACCACACTGAACAACGGATGAACATCTCTTCGTGAATAACCTTGGCCACATCAAAATCGTGGTCATTCATGAAGCACCAGATCAATGCAGCTTTGGGACCATTCACTTTAGTGGTATTGGAGGAAGGTTGCAGGTGGCTATTGATGATATACAACCAACACTTCCCTTCAAAGGTGAGTGATGCCAAATGAAACTTCTTCCCGGGTATAATCCACATGACTTCCTTGTTGGGCACACATATTGTTTCAAAGAACAAACTCCACGTGGTGAATCCTCTGCCATGGGCGACATAGTAGTCCTCCGCATCATGGTCCTCCCCGAACAATGGCAACCGGTAAGCTCTCTAAATGGCCTCAATGGATGCATCCACAATTTTCTTTCGCACCATGCAAACATCGTTCACATGTTCCGGAAGGTTCGTGTAAAACTCCCGCACAACCATCAAATTAGCTTTGTCCGGTTCTTCAAAGAAAATATCCAGCCTGCGTCGGACCAATTCATTGTACATGTTGGGACAGTCATATTGGAGGGACCCTATATCAATTCCCCTCTCCGGTACGGGCTTCTTTGATGCCTTTTGACCAAAACGGTCCTTAGTTGGAGAAGAACTTGGTACTATCATACTGGCGAACATTAGTTGAAGCTCGTGGCCTGGATGATCCAGCGTGACCACTGGAGGAAGCACCGGTGGTTCTGCGTTTCTTGGAGGGCGTCATACTACCTGAAACAATTAGCACCATCAGCAAAAAAACAAGAGATGTGAACCAAGGGCGGTTACTCAGACTTCATCCGCACATTGGTCACAGATGACATTCAAGACTCGTTGTGGCATTTAAACAAACACTTGATGTGCACAATTCACCCGAACTCCCAGATAACAATTTGATAACCCCAATTCAACCACAGATATACAAATGTCAACCTAACCCGTCAAGATAAAGTTCTACTGCTACCCCGACAAACCCACTAGTGTAACTAGAGCACACGACTAGAAGAAATCTACTACAAAAATAACAAGAAAACTACTACATCACTAAGAAATTCAACTAACCTAACAAAAATTTAAACAAGGGCCCTTACCTGATGGACTTGTGAGTATGTTGTGTGAGGAGAAGAAGTTAGAAGAGAGAAGAGGATAGAGTGGGGGGGTCGATTCGGTGGGGCAGAAAGGTTGGGGTTCTTTTAGTTCTAGGTTTTGTTTGTTTTGATTTGTAAGAGAAGGGGGGGGGGGGGTAAATCGTGTATTGGGGTTAAGTGAAAAGGGGTAGGAGATAAGAAAAATTTAAAAAAAAGGGGGGGGGGGGTTATCAGTAATGAGAATATAAGAAAAGAAGAAAAATGATAATTAAAAAATAACTCTAACTAAACCTAAAGACGGCGCCCAGTGCGCGGCCGCGCACGCGAGGCGATATGGGACTCAATATGCGCAGTCCAAGCGCGGTTGATCCGCGGCCGCGGACGTTGCAAGAATAAGGCAGTGTGGGACTCAATATGCGCGGTCCAAGCGCGGTCTAAGCGCGGCCGCGGACCTGACCTCCGAAATTTTTCTTTTCTCGCCACTTTTTACCTATCTCCGAGTTGATCCCTTCACCCCGACTCCTTCAGCGCCTGGTGTACTTACAACTCGCCCAAACTCACCTGCAAACTTGTTAGTACCTAAAAACAAAAGAAAAATTCTAACTATACTAAAAATCAACTACTAATTGGGTTGCCTCCCAACGAGCGCCTTAGTTAATGTCGTGGCACGACAAATACAATAGTTCAATGGGTTGCCTTCCATGAAGCGCGTGATTTAACATCGCGGCACGACGCAGGTAAGCGCATATAAGGTACGCTCAACATCGGAGGCTCGATCAAATGAATCACTGACACTACCTTTTCTGCATCCATGCCTACATAATATTTTAATCTATGCACATTGACTCTGAACTTGCGAGAGTCATTTTCTGCAACTATCTCTACGGCACCAGTGGGATGAATTTCAACTACACGTAATGGCCCTGAGCATCTTGACTTTAATATGCCCGGAAATAACCTCAGTCTTGAGTTGTATAGCAATACCTTATCTCCGGGTTTAAAACTCCGCTCAATAATATTTTTATCATGTATCATCTTCATTCTCTCCTTGTATAATCTTGTGCTCTCAAAAGCGTGATATTGGAACTCATCAAGCTCGTGCAACTCCGTGACTCTACTTGTTCCCGCAGCTTCAATATCGAGATTCAAATGCCTAAATGCCTACCAAGCTCTATGCTCCAACTCCACCGGTAAGTGACATGCCTTCCCAAATACCAACTTGTATGGCGACATGCCGATTGGAGTTTTGAAAGCGGTTCGATAAGCTCAAAGTGCATCATCTAACTTTCTCGCCGAATCCGTTCAAGTAGCATTCACAGTCTTAGTCAACACACTCTTTATCTCTCTGTTCGAAACTTCCACTTGCCCATTCGTTTGTGGATGATATGGGGTGGCCACCTTGTGGTGTACATCATAGTTCTCTAACAACTTCGCGAAGGCTCGATTACAAAAGTGAGTGCCCCCGTCACTGATTATTGCCCTTGGACTGCCAAATCGGGTGAATATGTTCTTTCTCAAAAACCCAATTACCCCCTTTGCATCATTTGTAGGGAGCACTGCAGCCTCCACCCATTTGGACACGTAGTCCACTGCGACGAGTATGTACTTGTTGCCATATGAGCTGACGAAAGGCCCCATGAAATCGATTCCCCATACATCAAACACTTCTACCTCCTGAATTGGGTTCTTAGGCATCTCATGTCGGTGGGAAATATTCCCGGTTCGTTGGCATTCATCACAACCCTTTATCCATAAATGTGCATATTTGAACACTGTTGGCGAGTAGAAGCCAAACTCCAAGACTTTTGCAGCTGCCCTTACTCCCCCAAAATGCCCACCATATGGTTACGCGTGACGTGCCTGCAAGATAGAAGACTGGTCTATCTCGGGGACACATCTCCGGATCATGTTATCAATACAAATCCTGAACAGATAAGGATCATCCCAATAATACATGCGACAATTATGAAAGAACTTTTTCTTTTGGACAGAGGAAAGGTTATAAGGAACAATACCGCTCGCCAGGTAGTTTGCAATGTCTTCATACCATGGAGCTTCCTCAAGACTCATGGCTAGTAGTTGTTCATCTGGGAAAGTTTCCAGAATCTCTTCTACCTCAACCTTCTTCTCATCTCCTTCCAGCCTAGACAAATGATCAGCTACTTGGTTCTCCATACGCTTTCGGTCACGGATTTCCAAATCAAATTCTTGCAACAGTAGCACCCATCGAATTAGGCGCGGTTTCACTCCTTCTTCTCGATTAAGTACCTGAGAGCAGCATGGTCAGTATAAACAATTACCTTCGAGCCAATTAGGTATGACCTGAATTTGTCAAATGCGAACACCACTGCCAGCATCTCCTTCTCGGTCACAGTGTAATTTAACTGGGCTCCACTCAGCGTTCTACTTGCGTAGTATATTGGATGCATGATTTTATCTTTTCGCTGGCCAAGAACTGCTCCCACGACATATTCACTTGCATCACACATCAGCTCAAATGGTTGCTCCCAGTAGGGGAAAACTATGATAGGTGTTGTTACTAGTCTCTTCTTCAATTCCTCAAACGCTACCCTGCAGTCATCAGAAAACACAAAAGGGTAATCTTTTTCAAGCAATTTACACAAGGGGTTAGCAATTTTGGAAAAATCTTTTATGAATCGCCTATAGAAACCAGCGTGCTCGAGGAAGCTTCTTATTGCTTTAACGGATGTGGGTGGTGGAATCTTTTCGATCACATCAACCTTTGCATGATCCACCTCAATACCTTTACTCGATACTAGGTGCCCCAAGACTATACCTTCTTGTACCATGAAATGGCACTTTTCCCATTTGAGTACCAGATTAGTCTCGATACACCTTTTCAATACTCTCCTCAAGTTCACAAGGCAGTCCTCAAATGAGTTCCCCACCACTGAGAAGTCATCCATGAAAACCTCCATTATTTCCTTTACCATATCTGTGAAGATGGCCATCATGCACCTTTGGAATATGACGAGTGCGTTGCATAGGCCAAACAGCATTCTCCAAAAGGCATAGATACCATAAGGGCAGGTGAACGACGTTTTCTCTCTATCCTCCGGGGCAATGGAAATCTGATTATACCCCGAGTACCCATCCAGAAAGCAAAAGTGGGACCTCCCTACCAATCTATCTAGCATCTGATCAATGAAGGGTAGTGGGAAATGGTCCTTCCGGGTAGCCAAGTTTAACTTTCTGTAATCCATACAGATCCGCCAACCTATGACTGTTCGTGTAGAGATCAATTCATTATTCTCATTTTTCACTACCGTCATACCTCCTTTTTTTGGCACACACTGAACTGGGCTAACCCAGTTGCTGTCAGAGATGAGGAATATGATTCCCGCATCTAACCACTTAATCACTTCTTTCTTCACCACCTCTTTCATGTTGGGCTTCAGCCTTCTTTAATGTTCTCTAGAAGGTTTGTGCCCATCTTCCAGTAAAATCGTATGCATACAGAAGGCCGGGCTAATACCCTTAATGTCTGCAATGGTCCAACCAATTGCAGTCTTGCACTCCATCAATACCTGCAAAAGTTTTTCTGCCTGCACATCTAACAGACTAGATGAGATAATAACAGGTAAAGTTGAATTAGGTCCCAAGAAAGCATACCTAAGATGAGGTGGTAGGGGCTTCAATTCTAACTCTGGTGGCTCTTTTATCGATGGCTTAGCTAGAGAGGTTTTCCTTTCTTCTAAGTGCAAAGGCTCAAACTCAAGCCCCCTTGTCCAAAAACCTTGGCCTTCAAGAGCAAGTACCCACTCCGCCAAGTCCTCACCATTTGCTTCATCTAAGTTTATGAGACAGGCTGCTAGAGAGTCTTTGATATTCATAGTCTCATCTTCCTCCTCCAAAATTACATTCACGGCTTCTATTAGAGAGCAGTTAGCAAATTCGCTTGGTCACCGCATAGATTTTTGCACGTTGAATGTTATTTCCTCATCATTCAATCTCATTTTGAGCTCTCCCATTTCACAGTCAATTAAAGCTCTCCCAGTGGACAAGAATGGTCTTCCCAAACTATGGGAATTTCCCCGTCAACCCGACAGTCAAGAATGACAAAATTTGCTGGGAACACAAACTTCCCTACCTGTACTAATACATCATCGAGAATACCAAAGGGCCTCTTCACTGTTCGGTCAGCCAGCTGTAGTAACATGGACGTGGGTCTAGCTCTTCCAATGCCCAACCTTTTGTAGATAGCCAGGGGCATCAGGTTTATGCTTGCCCCCAAATCACATTGTGCCTTAGCAAACGCATAGTTGCCTATTGTGCATGGGATTGTGAAACTCCCTGGGTCAGACAGCTTTTTAGCTATGGGTCTCATCACAACAGCACTGCAAGTCTGAGTCGGTGTAACCGTGGCCAAGTCTTGAAAGTCGAACTTGCGGGATGTCAAGTCCTTCATCATTTTCGCATAACCAGGCATCTCCTTTAAAGAGTCATCCAATGGAATGTTTACCTGAATTTGCTTCAACATCTCCAAGAATTTCTTGTACTTCTCATCTTTCTGATACTTGGCCAATCTCTGTGGAAGTGGTGCTGGAGGTCACTTCTTCCCTGTGATTAGGTTTTTTTTCTTGTTCACGCACTGATTCTACGGTCGGTTCTTGTGCTACCTCAGTCTCGTTCACAACCTCTTTTTCCTTGCTGGCATTCTCTTGTGCATGCTGCACTATCACCTCAGTTAACCCTGCTGAATCATCTATCTCAATGGTTACTGGCACCAGTATCTCAGTAGGTCTGCTTTCACGAGCAAGTTCTTGCTCCAGATCTAGGTCTCTACCATTCCGTAAACTCACTGCCATAAGTTGTTTCGGGCCCTGCTCTTTTGGATTGATTTGTGTGTCTGCAGGTAATGTCCCTTGGGGACGATTATTTAGAGCCATCGAAATTTGTCCTAATTGAGTCTCAATATTCTTTATCGATGATTCATGTGATTCTACTCTCTCAGTTATTTTTCCAGTGGACCCAATCAATTGTTGCATCATTCTCTCAAGTTTAGCAAACCCATCTTCGTGTCTCACAATCTATTGTTGTTGAGGTTGTTGATAAGCTTGCTGCTAATTTTGCTGGTTGTAACCCTATTGCCTTTGGTAAAGCACCACTTAACCCTGTGGTCGCATAGCCCCAAGATTGTTGTTGTTGTTGTACTGCTGCTGAGCTGGTCTATATTGTTGATTCTGCTGACCCCAATTCTGACCACCTTGCCTCTGTCCTCCATAGTTGGCCACATAGTTCATATTTTCCTAATATTGCGGGTTATCACCTTCAGCACTCCACGAGCAAACATATGGTTGATTAATGCATGATGTACATAAGCCCCCATTAGTTGCATCAACTATGTGTACCTGCTGCTTGTGGCCTGATTCATCAACCTTTTTCGTGAGGATACTCATTTGTGTCACTAAAGTGGCCATATTTTCAGCTATAGAGTTATTTGGGTCGAAAGCCACTGAGTGAACTATAGGAGTTATTGGAGCGTTTCTTGTCATCCATCCAGAGTTTTTGGGCCATCTTGTCCAGTAGGATCTTGCTTTCTCTGAATGTTTTGCTAAAAAATGCTCCACCTGCTGAAGCATCAACATTGGCCTTCAAGCTATCTGCCAAACCCATGTAGAACCTTTGCCCCAACATCTGCTCCGGAATACCATGATGTGGACACGTAACCAGCAGACCCTTGAACCTCTCCCACGTTTCTTGTAATATCTCCATTGGTTTCTGTCTGAAGCTCAATATCTCATCAATTTGTTGAGCAGTCTTTTTTGGTGGGTAGAATTTGTTCACAAATTGCTTGACTAATTCCTCCAAAGTAGTGATGGAGTTTAAGGGGAGTGAATTGAGCCAAGTCTGAGCCGCTCCCGTTACTGAGAATGGAAACAACAACAGTCGTATTACTTCCGGTGTCACATTATGTTGCCTTTGCGTTGCACAGATCGACAGGAAATTCTTCGGATGCTGTTGAGGATCATCAACGTATAACCCTGAGAACATTTCCTTGTTCTGCAACAAATAGCATGTTATTTGTGATTTGGAATGATTCTGCTTATATCTGAGGGACTGCAATTGCGGTTGCTAAGTTGTCAGCGGTGGGTTGCGCCCAATCATACAGTGCTGCTTCTGGCACAAGAGGCACCACACCTTGATTATTCGGGTCATTCACGTTGTTTTTGTTGTTTAGATTATCGTCTTCCATGTCTGGTTTGATTTGTTCTGTTGAGTTCTGTTGTTGTTTTCCTTCTTGTTTGCACGATTCAATGCCTTGAAAACTTTCTCAGGATCTGATAATGCTTCAAACACTTCACCGGTTCTTGAAGCGTTTCTAGGCATGCACCTGTAACACCCAAGACTACAAACGTTAGAATTTCAATCTATTCAGTTTAAATTGAAGAAAATTGAGTACACTAAGAAAATTTTAGCACTTCTTTTAGTTGTAATAACTAACACCGTTAATTCCCCGGCAACGGCGCCAAAATTTGATCACGCCCAACTATGCCTTATAAAAAGGACAAAGCGGTCGCTGCAAATATATTCCGGTGAACAAGTTCGGAGTCGAATCCCACAGGGAATTAACCTATCGATCACAGCTATTGGACTTACACAAATTCACGTACTCAATCTTCGAAAATATTTAAGTAATAGATTGGATATTTACTAACTAAATATTACGTAATAAAAATGCAATAATTAAGAACTAACTATGAATGGGTTGTAGACAAGAATTGGAATGATCTAAGGTTCTGATTTCCCCTATTGTCGGAATCCTTTCCGCTATGTTTGCTATAAATTTGCCTAAGTCTTCTTTATTAATCGTGAGCACTCTGAGTGTCGTAACTCTCTCTCGAGTAATTACAACAATATACTAGACATATTCTCCCGAATTACGCTAGGTAGCCTTAAGTACAGCTCACTTAGATCGCACCCAAGGTTTCGTCATCCCTAATCCCACCTTTAAACCCTTTGTATTGATCCCTCATATACGCTAGGAGTGGTGTTGTTCAACAACTACCTAAATATGCACTCTCTCCCGAGTAATACATACTAAATAGGCACAGTCGATTGAGGGCCCTTCAATCAACAGCAATTACAATATAGTTGACAAATAGAGAGAATACTATGGCAAATCTATATTAACATAACAAGAAAATCATCCTCCAATAGGTTTCATCAAAACCCTAGATTAGGATTTTAGCTATGCATAATTGTTTTCACAATCATAACAATAGAATTCATCATCAGTGACAAAAATAAGAGGAAGAAAGATAAAAACTCTATGTCGAATCTTCCATCTTGCTCTTGTCCGTTCTTGCCTTCAAAATCCTTCCAAAAACCCAGATACTCTCTTTTTGGGCGATCTGGGCTTCATATAGATCAAGGAGAGTCGCCTCTGAACTTGCAAATTACCCCTCAAATAAAAATCCTCGGAGAGACGTGCGCGGCCGCGGATCAACCGCAGATGGACCGCGCATATTGCCCCTTGTTCTGCCTGACGAGCGCGGCCGCGGATCGACCGCGCACCTAGAGGAGATTTCTGCCTTCAATTTTCTTTCTTCTTTTGCACGCGCTCACCTCCAATTGGCCTTTATTGCTCCATATTAACTCTAAAACACTCATTAATGTTCTCATAGCCTGGAATTGCTCCTACAAAGCATAAAGTTCTTCATTAAAGCAATTTGTTATCATTTAACATTCATATATCAATAAAGTGCAGCTAAGTTGGAGCGTAAATGGTAGCTAAACTACATAATTATAGCCTACTATCATGAGGTTTGTCCGAGAGTTGACTTTGGTGATATCGAGGTCGGAACGCAATTTCGAGAGTTGGAGCACCTCCGTAATGCCATTTGGGACTTGCCTGAAAAATTTGGTGTCATTTGGAGTTAATTTGATATGGTTCAGACGCTTGGTTGTGATTCTAGAAGTTGTTGAAGTTCATAATGATTTTTCATGTGTTTTGGCATCCGATTCTTTGTTCTAGAGGTTATTTTGGTCTTTTAATCGTGCGAGTGAGTTCGTGTTATGTTTTCAGACTTGTGTGGATGTTTGGTATAGAGCCTCGAGGGCTCGGATGAGTTTCGTACGTGTTTTGGAGTGTTGGAAGAAGGTTCAGCTGTGCTGGTGTCTCTATTCTCGCATTTGCAAGGTTTTCATCGCATTTGCAAGGTTTTTCTTGCTTTTGCGACGATGGGCTGGGGCAGGGGAGTTCGCAATTGCGAACTATTCCATCCCATTTGCGATTAGCCAGCTTCACATTTGCGAGCCTTGTGTCACATTTGCGACCTTGACAGAGTTGGACAGCCTTCGCTTTTGTAACGCTTTTGTCGCATTTGCGAGCATCGCAATTGCGATCCGGATGTCGCAAATGCGACATCTGAGGCTGGTATTAAGACTCTCATTTCGTGACTTAGCTTTATTTTTTCATATTTTGACCCTAGGTTCGAGGTTGGGCGATTTTGAGAGAGGATTTTCATATCAAATCATTGGGTAAGTGCCTCTAATCAATTTTCAATTATATTCTGTGATTATACCTTAGATTTAGTATCAAATTCATGAGAATCTACAGAAAAATTTGGGGAAAATTGTAAAATATTTCAAAAATGTAAAATGATGATTTGAAGGACGAATTGGTATCAGAACTTGATAATTTTTGTATGGTTGAACTCATGTCAGAATGGGTGTTCGGATTTTGTAAATTTTATCGGGTTCTGAGGTGCGGGCCCAAGAAGTTGACTTTTAGCAAATTGTATAAGGATCATAGCTTTGTTAATTGAAATTGTTTTGTCTTGCATTGTTTGATGTATTTAAGTTGTCTTTGGCTAGATTGATCCGAGCAATGATGAATTGGTAAAGAAAAAGCTAAATTGAGTATTGAGTTGGTTGAATTGAGGTAAGTGTCTTATCTAACTTTATGTGGGGAAGCCACCCCCTAGGAATTGAGTTAATTGTGCTAACTTGTTTATTTGAAAGCCGTGTACACAAGGTGAAGAGTGGGTATACAGTCTATATATGGTGTTGAGCGGTTTAGATTGTCTAGCCTCTTCCCATGCCTTTGATTAAATTGTCATAACATGAGGTATCTCGTTGCTAGGCTACTATTTGACGTTGTTAGCACTTATTGTACCTCATACTTGTTGTTTGGCCCTGCCTTAGTTGATGTTATTACCTTCCTTATTGCCATGTTACCTCTTAATTATTGAGTTCTTCTATGACTATGTGCATATCTACTACATGTCCAAATTGTTGTGATTGCCTGCTGAGTTATCACTTGCCTTACATGTCTTGTCATTTTGTAAAGGTTGTTGTATTCCTTTGATTTTACGTGATTCCCTTGTTGCCGTGTAATCATACCCTCGATTGTAAAAATTCTTGTAAATTTAGTTATTGAATTGTTATTGTTGATTTAAATTATTGTACGGGGAATCGGGTTGCACGCCGCAACAGGTAAAATAAGGGAGGTGGTGGAAAGGGAGAATATTTATATTGTGATATTTTTATTGTACGGCAGGATCGGGTTGCACGCCGCAACAGGTGGAATAAGAGTGAATTACGTGAAATAAGGGTGAATTATGATATTGATATTATATGGTGGGATCGGGTTGCGCCGCAACATATTATGTTTATTGTTATGATATTGATATTGTACTGTGGGATCGGGCTGCATGCCGCAACAGGTGAAATAAGGGTGAATTGATATGGTGGAACCGAATTATGATATTTATATTATATGGTGAGATAGAGTTGCGCGCCGCAACATATTTTGTATTTTGGTATCCCCTATTTTATTGTATTGGCTTCAGTTCCTTCGTACGAGACTCTGAGAATTTGTATTCCTGGTTTTCACTGCTGAGGATCGAGTTATTGTCATTGACTTATTGCCTTGCCGTCATTTCCTGAGTTCTTTTTCTAATCTTATTATTCTAGTGAATTGATTCCAAGGTGAATTTACTACATTGAGTCATTACCTTCTGCCCTGCTGAGTTGTTAGTACTATAGTAATTTAAAATAAAAGAATTAATATCATGCTACCTGGTGAGACTTTTAAGTTAAACTTGCCTTATATTTCGGTAATTACTATTTCTATTAGTTGTTATATTTTATTTCAATTGATTTCTCAACTTAGAATCTATAACCTGTCTGAGGTTTTTATTTCGCTTAAAAGGAATTGTTATTATGTTTTAATTTAATAAATTCTATATTAAATTCAATAGCTTATTCGATGTTGTATTTTATTTGAAAATGTCATTTTTCTTCACTCAAATGATTTCTAAAATAAACTCATCTTTCTCACTGATTTCCTACTTGGTCTAGAATCTGTAATTTTACTTTATGATATATAAATGGAATCTCTTGAACATCTTAATTAGTATTTGACACGGAAATTATGTACCGAGTAACACGTGGATTAAGGTGGCGTGTGTGTTAAAGGTTTGGAAGTTGTGATTTATGGTATGAGATTGCGAGAATTGGGACTATTGAAATCGTGTATCGGAAATGATTCAATTGGTTGTGTTGACATCGTTTTTCCTACTTGAGCACATTTATACTTATTTGTATCCCAACTATGTTTTTGTTTAATTACTTGGCTATTTCTTGTTGCCATTCGTGTTTTCCTTGTCGCTACTACTGTTTGTAATCTGATTCCTTTTTGCTATTGGTATTGCTTGATATTCCTTCCTTTTTAGCTTTATGTTATATCCTGCACAGGTTTATATGTTCGGTAGGTGTCTTGACCTAGCCTCATTACTACCCTAACGAGGTTAGGCTTGACACTTACTGAGTACCACTGTGGTGTACTCATGCTACGCTTCTACACATCTTTATGTGCAAAACCAGGTACTTCAGATCGAGTTGGTTTTGTGACTTATGCTCGGTGTGGCTGGAGACTTCAAGGTACACCTGCTGGGCGTTCGCAGGCTCCGAAGTCACCTTCTATTGTATTTATTTCCATTTTTTCCTTTCATTCCGGGACAGTGATATACTCATTATGTATGATTACTCCTAGAAAGGCTTATGACTTGTACTACCGGTTTTAGGATTATAAATTGTATATAGAGATTTCTATTTCGAAATTTTTCGATGTTAATAAATATTGTCGTTATTTCAGTTAATGTTAGGCTTACCAAGTTTTAGAGACTAGGTGTCATCACGACTCCTTCGGAGGAATTTTGGGTCATGACACGATAATTGCTAATCTCATACTGAACTGCCCGCTATCTTATTGGTTGGCTAACAGATTAGTACATTTAAAAACCAGTAACCGATAAGCCAAATCGTTAAGCGTATTATCCGCCCGATCCGCCGATAAGCACTCCTCCTCTAAAAAGCATGAATTTCAAAGTAAAGTTCAAGAATTTCTAGAATTACTACTAAATGTCCAAATCTTATCAAATCAACTCCAAATGGTATCAAATTTTGCAAGCAAGTTCTAAATAGCATAACGGACCTATTCCAAGTCCCAAAATTAAATTCTCCGTTCAATAACTAAAAGTCAACCTACGGTCAAACTTTTCAACTTCAAATTGTCAAATTTCGGCAAATCAACACAAATCAACCTACAGACTTCCGAAATCAATTTCGACATATGCGCAAGTCCAAAATCATGATACGAAGCTATCGGAGCCATAAAAATACAGTTCCGTGGTTGTTTTCACAAAAGTCAAAGTTTGGTCAATATTTTTAATTTAAACTTCTAAGTCAAGAGTCAAGGGTCCGAATCAACTCGAAAGGTTCCTGGAACCAAACTAACCAACCCCGCAAGTTATAAAACCATAACCCATATGTGTGAAGCATAAAAAGGGGTAACGGGACGCAATTATACAAAACTACCGATCAGTTCGTTGAAAGGGATAAAAATAAAAAAGAAAAACTAAATTACATCCCCCTCCCCCCCCCCCCCCCCTCTTTCGGGGAATGACTGCAATCACAATCAAGGAGTAATTTTTGTGTGTAGGCCCCAAAAACACATGCAGATAAGCATGATTTTCAGGAGACAGTATAAAAGTGGGTTCGATCTAGAAAGATAACTCTCAACAAAAAAAATTAAGCTAAAACTAATCAAGATCAATAGGAGGTTTTGAATCTATTGATAAAGTTCATGTCACAGCTGTATGACATTTTAAAGACCTCACTAATCAACCAAACATTTTTTTTTTGTTCATAGTGAATGAACTATCGGATGAAGAAAAAACATACCCTCCCTTTAGTTAATTCTTTATTGATTTTTTAAAATGACAAATATTGTTGGACCAATTATTTTTTAATAACCATGACAACTGAAAATGATCATAGGGAGTACAACCTTCTAACCTTCTAATTTTGCGTATAGTTAATTAATGGTGTATTAATTTCTCTCTATTTTAAATGTCTTTTACTCCCTCCGTCTTACAATATCTGTCGTGGTTACTAAAAATAGTTATCTCAAATTATTTATCTTTTTAGAAGTTCAAGATAAAATTAATTATATTTTTCCTTTTTTTACCCTTAATTTTTAATTGCATTCACATTTAGTAAAAATGTGGATAGTGCAATTGATAAAGATGACACATAAATTGAGAAAATATTTAATAAGATTAAAGTAGTCGAAAACTATTCTTTCTTAAGGGGTGTGTGTAAGAGAATCACGACACATATTATGAGACGGAGGGAGTAAATTTTTGACACTCTCATTAAGAAAATTATTTCATAGAAGTAATTACAAAATTATCTGATTGAGTTACCATTCATATCTCTTTTAATCATTGATGTTATTTTCTTTTACTAATCGAGTATATCGAAAATAAACTTTCCCTTTCATTTGTTCATGCTAACAAATATATAGAGATTTTTTATTTTCTTGCAATATTACTCTTATCATTAAGTATTCACACTTGACAATCATTGCTTTGTTGGTAGGATTTTAGATACCATTATACACAAGCACTAAGGTCCACTTCTTTAAAGATAATATCAACATGCTCTTTCATTCCTTTTGTTCTTAGGAGTGAAGATCTTACTCCTGCAGCATATAGAGGGTGTTTGGTTAAGCTTATAAGCTGGTCAAACTGGCTTATAAGTATTTTTTTAGCTTATCTACGCGTTTGGTAAAATTAAAAGTGCTTATAAATTAAGTGCTTATAAGCCAAAAATAAGCCAAAAATCATAAGTTGGTCTCCCCCAGCTTATCAAATTTCAGCTTATAAGCACTTTAGGTTTGACCAAAATATTTACTATTCTATCCCTAAATTACTTCTTTAAAAACAAAACTTTTGGTATACCTAGTTCTTCAGCAGCTTATTATTTAATTTCAGCACTTTTATCCAAACATATAACTGCTTATTTTTAAATCAGCTTCAGCACTTAAAAGTATTTTTCAGCACCTAATGCTTATCAGCTACTCTAAATCAACTAAGCCAAACGGGCACATATTATGCTGAGAGTGGACATTATATACAAGCACTTATTCAAGAATGGATATTATATATTATGCTGAGAGTGGACATGCATTTACGTTTTCATTCTAAGAAGAGCATGAAATACTACAATAGTATGTCAAAGAATGGATGAGGTTAGCAGCCAATTTAATTTGGATTCTTGGTGAATAATCTATTATATGTTTCATACTTCAGTTGGAGTATTAGGAAATATTGTTAACCTATAAAAATCATGTAAGTATATATTTAGCTATATCAGTTGGAGTATTAGGAAATAATCTCTATCTTACCGAAGAACTAATTGCAAGTTGAAAAGTCACATTCTAGGGTGAATCGATTTGTATGAATATTATTATTAGTAGTTTTCATATGCTACTTTTAAATATTGCCAAGCTGAAGCTATTAGTTCTGTGTAAATTGAATAATAAAAAAGAGATAAAAGAAAAAGATACACACACATAAAAATATAAATTTTTACATAGTAAAGTATTTTTTGTACGATGAATATGTTTCCTGAAAAATATTTTCTTGAGAAAGAGTTATAATTTTATCAATTGTAAAATTATCTTAAAGATAAATAAGGTGAACGATATTTCATCAAAGAATTAGTTTTTTATAATATAATATAATATAAATATAGATAACTAAATACGAACCTCACTAGATTGAACAATCGTGAATTAATTAGGCCCCAATTAGATATTTGCAGCCACCGTGTGGTGTTGTTACGGCAGCTAGGGGACACGTATAAGAACTTGTCAGGTGAGGAGTACACGTGGAGAAAGGGAAGCATTCCACATGTTTATTACACCCTCGACGAGAAAGCGTCCATATTTGCCTCTGTATTTTGTGAAAATATCTATATTTATCCTTCATTAACAATTTGGATTTGAGATGGCAAAATAATTAAAATAATACAGTTATCCATTCATATTATCCATCAAAAAATGGGTTGGATAATGAATCATTTAAAACGGGTCGAATACGGATAAAGAACCATATTATCCGCTTAGAAAATATTAACCAATAGATAATTAATAGATTTAACTTTTACATTTGTAAAAGACTCAAATTAGAGTTCCTCAAGTTTGGAAGACTAGGAATTCTCTCATAAGTGATCATATTTAAGAAGTCATGGATAATATGAATATCTATATTATCCGTCGGATTATTTTATCCGTCTTAAATACGGATCGAATCGAATAATTATGTGACCATATGAGAAATGGACTCAAAGTCTGTGTTTATATATTTTTAGAGGAGCGTGGGAAGTTTAATTAGCCATCGACATGTCTGTTTATAACAGCTAATTTAGGAGGGAAATAAAATTAAAATTTCTTCTTTTATTATTTCTTTTTACAGTATAAATTAGGTTTTTTCTTCATCCTCTTTGTCGCTATACTTTTTCACTTCTAAACAGATCTTGGTGTAGTTATCCGATGCTTTTTTTAATCTCTTTCTTCTCTTTTCATCTTCTTCTTCGTAAAACCCTAATTTTATCAAGATGCCTTCTTTAATATCTTTAAAACCTACATCTTCTTAAATCTTAAGGATGAATCATAATGTTTGTTGAGGATTAACAACAATGGCTCTCATCGAATTAGAAATTTATAGTATAGGGCATAATAATTTAAAATGATAGGGTGTGACGAAATATGGGAAGTTTAAGTATGAAACTCAAAAAAGCTACATAATGTTTGGTACATCACATTCATTCCTCGAGTCACTTAGGACACATTAATTTTCTAGGCTTGCTAATACATTACAGGCATCATAAGTTAGGTACATAATAAAAATACGTTGTTCTTTTTCATCCCTTACAAAAATTCAACATAAGGTAGAGGTTGTACAAAATGTTTCTACCCCTTTATTTGAGCATTAGCCTCCTTTGCCAATTGATGTGCTATATTATTCCCTTACCGGAAGACGTGCTGAAGGACCACTTTCTTTTCTGTGCATTAATAGCATGTTTGGCCAAGTTTATTATTTTTTTGGCCAACTATTTTTTTTTTTTTTTTTGCGGTAAGTATTATCTTTTTCAAGGTTAAGGAGTTTGGCCATGTTTTTAGAAGGAAAAAAGATGATTTTGAATAGAAGCAGAAGTAATTTTTAAGAAGTAGAAAAAAATAATTTCTTCCTAAAAGTAATTTTGAGAAAAGATACACTTAAAAGCACTCTTTAAAAGCTTGGCCAACCACAGTTGATGCTTAAAAGTATTTTTCAAATTAATTAGCCAAATATAAAATATTTTTCGCCAAAAGTACTTTTTTGAGAAGCACTCGTGAAGAACCCACTTTTCAAAATACCAAACATGCTATAAGTCTGCCCATTTATTAGAAAAAGGGTAAAAATGAAAAAAATTAAATTACATTCACTATCCCCCTTTTACGGGAATGACTGCAATCACAACTAAGTTATTTTAGTTACATTCAGTTATTCCCCTTTACGTCAAAGAATGGATGAGGTTAGCAGCCTACTTAATTTGGATTCTTGGTGAATATATATAATGCATTTGACCTTAAAGAAAATTTTGATAAAAGGGTGGACGAAATTTGTAATTAACTCAATTTGAAATTTAGGCTTGTATGCGAGACCATGAGACCTCTGATAATAGGTGAATTTGACTATAATCACACCTAAAATAATTACCTTCTTGTGTAGTTTTAATGCTAAAAGTGATAACAAAATGTTCTTATTAGTGCTTTTCATGATTTGCAGGTGATATATGTATAAGGAAGGCTAAGGAGCTATTTTGGAGTCAAAATTGGAGAAAAGAGGCCAAATGTGTAAATTCCCAATGAAGCTACGCCATGCCAGCCCTTAGGATTCAGAAAAATGGTTTGGCCGCGGTTCTACCGCGACCGCGGCAGAACCGCGGTGGAAGGCAGCTTCAGAACTTTAGAGATTCAGAGAGGGTGATTGGCCGCGGTTCTACCGCGACCGCGGCAGAACCGCGGCAGGCGCAGAAAAGTTCAGGGGTCAAAGTGTCAAATACGGGATTTTTAGACCTAAACCCTATTTAAAACATTAGACTTCGCCCAAGAGAGGCATGTATTGATTTTTAGGGTTTCTTAGCAAGGAAAACCATTGTGAGAGAATACTCCAAACATCTTTCTTCTTTACTTTTGATTTTTATGATGAATTCTATCTTAGTTTATTTTCCCATAGCCATGAGTAGCTAAATTCCTTGTCTAAGGTTTTGATGGAACCTATTGGGTGATGAACTTCTTGTTTATGTGAATACAAATTGCTAGTTTAATCTCTATTTGTTCAACTTCGTGTTTGTTGTAATTAATTGACAGGATCCTCAATTAGCTGTGCCTATTTAGTATGCATAACTTGGAAAAGAGTGCATATTTAGGGTATTGTTGAACAACACCACTCCTAGATTATTAGAAGAATCTATAATTGCGGGTTTAAAGGCGGGATTAGCGATAACGAAGCCTTGGGTGTAATCTAAAGTGAATCGTGCTAAATAAAGTAAGCTAGTGTATCTCGGGAGAGTGCAATAGTAAATTACTGTGATTACTCGGGAGAGATTTACGGTAAGATTAGCGTTCATGATTGATAGAGATGTGTTGGTAAATTTGTATGAGCATAAACAGAAGGGATTACATCAATAGGGAAAATCATTGCCTTAGCTTTTCCTCATAATTGTTTACAACCTCATTAGTTTAGTTTACAGCTATTTAGTTACTTGCAAGCTAGTCGTTAAAGAACATTCAACTGAGATTTGAATATTTGGGAAGCTGGTTCTGAAGAATTAGTGGGTCTGAAGATAGTGGTTGATAGGTTAACTCTCTGTGGATTCGACCCTGGGCGTAATACTCGGGTTATATTTGCAACGTCCGCAGAGTCCTTTTTATAAGGCATAGTTGGGCGTGATCAAATTTTGGCGCCGTTGCCGGGGAGTTAACGGAATTATCAATTGCCATTGACAGAAATACAAAGATTCTTATTGTAGTCAGTTTTCTCTCTACCAACTTTTGCATTGAAAATTTGACGGTTGTTGATCTGGGTGCACAGGTGTATGCCTAGAAATTCTACGAGGACTGGAGAACTACTTGAAGGACTTTCAGACCCCGAGAAAACATTCCGGGTATTGAATCGTGCTAACAAAAGACTTCAACAACCCCAACAAACACACAAATTCGAAATTGACATGGGCGACATAAACGACCCCAACGTAAATGTCAGGAATGAGCAATTGGCACCTCCCGTGCCTGAGGGTGCACTATATGACTGGGCACAACCCACAGCTGACAATCTGGCCACTGCCATTGTTGTGCCCGTAATACAAGCTGAATCGTTCCAGATCACAAATAACATGCTACACTTGTTGCAGAACAAGGGACTCTTTTCTGGGACACAAACAGAAGATCCTCAGCAGCACTTGAAGAACTTCCTGTCTATATGCAAAACTCAAAGGCAACCCAACGTAACTCCGGAAGCAATCAAGCTATTATTGTTTCCATTCTCGGTGACAGGAGCTGCTCAGGTTTGGCTAAACTCGCTCCCCATAAACTCTATAGAAACTTGGGCTGAGTTGGTCAAGCAATTTCACAACAAGTTCCATCCGCCCAACAAAACTGCTCAACAAATTGATGAGATTGTGAGTTTCAAACAGAAACCAATGGAGACACTACACGAGACATGGGGCAGGTTTAAAGGAATGTTGGTTATGTGTCCCCACCATGGTGTTCCAGAACAGATGTTGGGACAACGGTTTTACATGGGACTGTCAGACAGCATGAAGAATATCGTTGATGCCTCTGCTGGTGGGGCATTCTTGAGCAAGACTTGGAGAGAAGGTCAGAATTTGCTCGACAAGATGGCGCAGAATTCGGGTTGGACAACTAGGAACGCACCTATCACTCCAGTGGTGCACTCAGTGCCTCTTGATCCTTCTAATACAATGACTGAAAATATGGCGACTCTCTTGACACAAATGAGCATCCTCACCAAGAAGGTGGAGGAATCAGGGCAGAAGCAGCAGGTTCATATAGTAGATACTACCAATGGGGGCTTGTGCACATCTTGCATTAGCCAGCCAATTGGTAATCCTTGAAATACAGAGCATGATCATCATCATCAGCACCCTGAAGATATGGACTATGTGGCTAACTATGGGGGTCAGAGGCAAGATAATCAGAACTGGGGTCAGCAGACTCAGCAGCAGTACAGGCCACCCCAGCCACAGTATAACGCCGGAAACATGGGAGGCATGAGACCCCCCAACAACACGGCATCGTATCCTAGACCACAGGGGTACAACAATCAGCAGCAAGGGTACCACCCACCTCAGCAACAGCAGAGTGGAAGACAGGAAGACGGGTTTGCAAGACTTGAAGCAATGATGCAGCAGGTTATTGGATCCAACGCTAAGATAAATGAAAGGGTGGATGCACATGATGCAGCTATCAAAAATATTGAGGTACAAGTGGGCCAGATTTCAATGTCACTTAACAATCGTCCTCAAGGGACATTACCTGCAGATACCCAAATCAATCCAAAAGATCAGGGCCCAAAGCAGCTGATGGCGGTGAGTCTTCGGAATGGCAGGGATCTAGATGTTGAGCAAGAGAGAGCTCGAGAAAACATACAGGCTGAGACACTCATTCCAGTGCCCATTGAGCTGGATGAGTCTACGGGATTGACAGAGGTAACAGTCCAGCCCGCACCTGAAGAAAAGAATATGCAGCAAGAGACTGAGACAGTAGTTGAGCCAGTAGTTGAAACAGTAGCTGAGAAAGAGAAATCTCAAGTGATTGGGAAGAAAAGACCTCCTGCACCATTTCCACAAAGGTTGGCCAAGCATCAAAAGGAGGAGCAGTATAAAAAGTTCTTGGAGATGCTCAAACAAATCCAGGTAAACATTCCACTGATTGAAGCTTTAAAGGAGATGCCGGGATACGCTAAAATGATGAAGGACTTGATGTCTCGGAAGTTTGACTTTCAAGACTTGTCAATAGTGACACTTACTCAGACCTGTAGTGCATTGGTATCTAGACCTGTTGCTGAAAAGCTATCTGATCCAGGTAGTTTTACAATTCCATGCACTATTGGGAACTATGCCTTTGCTAAGGCACTCTGTGATTTAGGGGCCAGCATTAATCTCATGCCCCTGGTTATTTATAAGAGGTTGGGCATTGGGAGAGCTAGACCTACCTCTATGTTGTTGCAGCTGGCCGACAGGACTGTGAAGCGTCCATTTGGGATCCTTGATGATGTGCTTATTCAGGTAGGGAAATTCGTGTTCCCTGCAGATTTTGTAATCTTGGATTGCAAAGTGGATGAAGAAATTCCTATAATCTTAGGACGACCATTCTTGGCCACGGGGAGAGCTTTGATTGATTGCGAGACTGGGGAGCTCAAGATGAGGCTCAATGATGAAGAAATTATATTCAATGTGCAGAAATCGATGAGGCGACCAAGTGAGTTCGCAAATTGTTCTCTTATTGATGCAGTGGACGTAATTGTAGAGTCTGATGATGAGGCGTTGACGGTTGAGGATCCCCTTACTGCATGCTTGACAAATGTGGATGAGGTGAATGGTGAGGATTTGGCGGAATGGGTGTTGTCACTGGAAGGTAGAGGGTTCTGAGATAGAAATCTAGAGTTTGAGCCCTTACACTTAGAAAAGAGAGAGACCCCTCCAACAAAGCCATCCATCGAGGAACCACCTAAGCTGGAACTAAAGCCATTGTCAGCCCACCTCAGGTATGAATTTCTGGGTCCCGACTCCATATTACCTATTATTATCTCATCTGGTTTGTTAGATGTGCAGGTTCAACAGCTTTTACAGGTACTAAGGGAGTGCAAAACTGCCATTGGGTGGACCATGGCAGACATCAAGGGGATCAGTCCCGCCTATTGCATGCATAAGATTCTGCTGGAAGAGGGGCACAAACCTTCCAGGGAACATCAGAGGAGGCTGAACCCGAATATGAAGGAAGTGGTGAAGAAGGAAGTGATAAAGTTGTTGGATGCGGGAATCATTTTCCCAATCTCTGACAGTAGCTGGGTTAGCCCAGTACAATGTGTTCCTAAAAAGGGTGGCATGATGGTTGTGAAGAATGACAACAATGAACTAATCTCAACAAGAACTGTCACAGGCTGGAGAATTTGCATGGATTATCGAAAGTTGAATCTAGCCACCCGGAAAGACTACTTCCCACTTCCCTTCATTGATCAGATGTTGGATAGATTGGCAGGGAGGTCACACTTTTGCTTTCTGGATGGGTACTCAGGGTACAACCAGATCTCTATTGCACCTGAGGACAGAGAGAAGACCTCCTTCACTTGCCCATATGGCATTTATGCCTTCAGGAGGATGCCCTTTGGCCTATGCAATGCACCCGCCACATTCCAACGGTGCACGATGGCCATATTCACCGACATGGTAGAGGACATAATGGAGGTGTTCATGGATGACTTCTCAGTGGTGGGAAATTCATTTGAGGAGTGCCTAATAAATCTGACGCGTGTGCTAAAACGGTGCATCGAGACCAACTTGGTTCTGAATTGGGAGAAGTGCCATTTCATGGTACAAGAAGGAATAGTCTTAGGGCACCGGGTGTCAAGCAAGGGAATAGAGGTAGATCGAGCAAAGGTTGATGTAATAGCAAAGCTGCCTCCACCAACTTCGGTCAAATCCATAAGAAGTTTTCTTGGACATGCCAGGTTCTACCGGAGGTTCATTAAGGACTTCTCCAAAATCGCCAACCCTCTCTGTAAGTTGTTAGAGAAAGATCACCCTTTTGTATTTTTTGATGATTGCAGGGTAGCTTTTGAGGAGTTGAAGCAAAGGCTGGTCACAACACCCATAATCGTTGCCCCCAACTGGGAGCAACCGTTTGAATTAATGTGTGATGCTAGTGACTACGCGGTGGGGGCAGTGCTGGGCCAGCGGAAGGACAAATTGATGCACCCAATCTACTATGCTAGTAGGACGCTGAGTGGAGCCCAGTTGAACTATATAGTGACAGAAAAGGAGATGCTAGCTGTGGTATTTGCTTTTGACAAGTTCCGGTCCTATCTGATAGGATCCAAGGTAATCGTATACACTGACCATGCAGCTCTCAGATACCTAATAGAAAAGAAGGACTCTAAGCCACGCCTGATTCGTTGGGTGTTGCTACTGCAAGAGTTCGATCTTGAAATTCGTGACCGCAAGGGCACTGAAAATCAAGTTGT
This sequence comes from Nicotiana attenuata, assembly GCF_001879085.1. Lineage (NCBI taxonomy): Eukaryota > Viridiplantae > Streptophyta > Magnoliopsida > Solanales > Solanaceae > Nicotiana > Nicotiana attenuata. The sequence continues at coordinate 112,568 of NW_017673699.1, forward strand.
CGATCACCTATCACGACTTGAAGGAGCTGAAAATGTAGTAGAAGTTGAGGAAATTCTGGAAACTTTTCCAGATGAGCAGCTGCTCGCTACCACTCATCAGGAAGCGCCTTGGTATGCAGACTATGCTAATTACCTGGCCAGTGGTATTGTTCCTCACGACCTGTCATCGGTCCAGAGGAAGAGATTCTTTCGTGAAAGCCAATTGTATTACTGGGATGAGCCCTACTTGTTTAGAATATGCCTTGATAACATGATCCGGAGATGCGTCCCCGAGATCGAACAATCTTCTGTCTTGCAGGCTTGTCACGCTTCGGCGTATGGCGGTCACTTTGGAGGAATCACGACAACAGCTAAGGTGCTAGAGGCCGGATTTTTCTGGCCAACGGTGTTCAAGGATGCTCACTTGTGGGTCAAGGGCTGTAATGAATGTCAACGCACCGGGAACATTTCCCGGCGTCACGAGATGCCCATGAACCCAGTTCAAGAGGTGGATGTGTTTGATGTTTGGGGGATAGATTTCATGGGTCCCTTCGTCAGCTCCTATGGCAATAAATACATTCTTGTTGCTGTAGACTACGTGTCCAAGTGGGTGGAAGCTGCAGCATTACCCACCAATGATGCTAAGGTGGTGGTCGGCTTTCTAAAGAAGAACATATTCACCCGCTTTGGGACACCGTGCGCAATTATCAGTGACGGAGGCACTCACTTCTGCAACCGGGCCTTCGAGAAGTTGTTGGCTAAATATGATGTGCGCCACAAGGTGGCTACTCCGTACCACCCACAGACTAGTGGACAGGTTGAGGTGTCCAACAGAGAGATCAAGAGCGTATTGACAAAAACTGTAAACGCTACAAGAACTGACTGGTCAAGGAAGCTAGATGATGCACTATGGGCCTACAGGACAGCTTTCAAGACACCAATGGTGTTTGGGAAGGCCTGTCACCTACCTGTAGAACTTGAACATAAAGCGTGGTGGGCACTGAAACAGCTGAACTTAGACTTGGAAGCTGCGAGCACGTCAAGAGTCACTGAATTACATGAGCTAGAGGAGTTCCGGTATCTTGCTTTTGAGAGCACAAGGCTGTATAAAGAGAGAATGAAGAGGCTTCACGATCAGAACATCATTGAGCGAAATTTCAAACCTGGGGACAGGGTATTGCTTTATAACTCAAGACTGCGGTTGTTCCCGGTAAGCTAAAGTCAAGGTGGTCTGGACTATTTCGCGTGGTTGAAGTGTTTCCATCCGGAGCTGTGGAAGTTGCTACTGAAGATGACTCTCGTACATTTAGAGTCAATGGTCAGCGGTTGAAATTGTATGTGGGTATGAAAGAGCCTACGGAGATGACCGAGCTGCATTTGAGTGAACCCCAGAGGTCGAGCGAACCTTAATTGCGCTCACATGAGTCGTGCCGCGACGTTAAATCAGGCGCTACGTGGGAGGCAACCCATGACATTGTTGTAATTGTAACCTTTGTAGTCTATTCAAAAAAAAAAAAAACGGGGCGTTAGAATTAGAGAGGGGCCTCGACCGCGGTTCTACCGCGACCGCGGTGAAACCGCGGTCAAATGGCCTCGCGGAACCTCACTGCTCGCGGTTCTGCCGCGACCGTGGCAGAACCGCGGCAGACCCAGACGCGGCCAGTCATATGGCTCCCAAAAGGCAAAGGCGATCTTGAGGCACATCCCAGCGACCTGCTTATGATGAGTCCAGATTCCAATCAGAACTGGCGGAGGACGACTTCAACGCCAAGGCTACAAAGACCTTTATCCATGAGATCCCGATTGATCGGGTAGCCCTCCGAGCCGAAAAGGTGGAGATGTATGAAGAAATACGGAGGCGGGAAATGGAATTTCTATTTAACGACCCTGCACCAGTTAACAAGATGCTGGTTCGAGAATTTTACGCCAACTGCCCATTGAACTTGGGTAGGGAGGTGATTGTTCGGGGTACGGTGGTCAATGCTCAAGTTCCAACAATTCGCCGGGTGTTGCGGCTGCCCCCGTTCACCAGTGACGTCGACTATTACCATGACAGACCAGGGGTGACATGGGAGGTCATGACGGATGTACTATGCATAGGGGGGCAGCCCATTTGGATACGTGACCAAATAACCCTCAACTCTAACTCTTTCACCCACTTGGCCAAGTGTTGGTTGACTGTTATCTGCAGCAGGTTCCTGCCATCCAGCAATACAACGGACGTGAACTTCAATCGGGCACTGTTGACTTGGTGCTTTGTGACAGGGAAGGATTTTGATGCGGCCCGGATAATTGGTGATGAAATGGTCTTACGGGGACCGCTGCTGACAAAGGGATTCTATTTCCCTTCCTTGGTAACCACATTGTGCTTGATGAGAAACACCCCCACCAATCCTGCCGATGGAGATTTGCCACCCAAAGCAGCATTCAAAGCTTCTAGCATCAGAGTGGGCCGGGGTACACGCACCACAATTGAGATAGATGATGATGAGGATGATCCGGCTCCTTTTGCACCGTCCAGGAGGTCTGTTGACAGTGCCGGGCCCTCTCGGCGCCCCCATTCTGGAGCAGGCCTATCACGCTCACAGTCCTCCCGGCCTATGCTGCGCTCCTTGGAGGAAGAGGTCGCGGATCTCCGCACCTCGGTGGATGGCCTTCACAGGCGGATGGACGCCATGTCGCAGAGGCAGGCTAGATCTGAGAGCCGGTTTATGGCCTGGTTACGTACATTGGGAGGGCTTGCCATGTAGACCCCAGCACCGTGTCCGACTCGGATTGAGTCTCAGGGAAGTCTTCTAACCCTTCTGCTCTTTACTTTCTTGATATGACATGGGGACATGCCATGATTTTAAGTGTGGGGTGGGAGACTTGCTCTAGCTGTGTATTGGAATGTATATAGATGTTGTTGTGCTGTAACATTAGAGTGATGTGTTGTATATATTTGAGTGTGTTTATATTAGGAGTAGCTGACTTGGCCCAACGACGGACACTTGTCGACGGGTCTCTTGAGGGTCAAAGTCAGATAAATAAAAAAATAAAAAAATAAAAATAAAAATAAAAATTTGTAGAGGACTCTTCCTGAGGATGGACCACTTGGACAGTACTCTTGAGGGAAGTAGTCCAGGTAGATTTTTCTTTATTTTATTTTATTTTTTAGGCAGTGTAGTAATTCTCCCTTGGTTTTTCTTTTGACCACGGTTCTTTTCCAAGGGCTTTTCTTGAACCGGGTTAGATAGATTTTTCTTTTGTAGTTAGGACCAAGATGGGTGAAGGCTAGAATGCAACCCTAGATGTACACACCTGAGAATAACAAAAAACGAACTGAGGGTGCGCTGTCTAAGCTTGTTTGTGGACTCATACTATATGCCTTAATTTTGCACATCTTGTCTTGCTTGAACACTCGTATGATTGTGTTGATGAACTGATTCGGAATGAGTTACATGCTAAGTGTGTGTGAGTTGTTACTTGTATCCTATGCTTACATATGATACCTAGAACTTGCCATGTGTGTTTGCAAAGCGAAATAGAAGTCGTTTGGTTTTAGAGATGATTGAGGCATTTCTTTGTGCAACCCTCTATACTTGAGAATCCACCTGTGCATATTACCATAGTTAACCCCTTTGAGCCTGAAGCCTGTTCTTTGATAACCCTATAATGATCTAAATCGCTGTGTTTGAATAAGCTTAATTGTTTGAACCTTTACCTCCTAGAAGCACTTGAATCACTAAAGAATATACAAAAGTCAAAGTGTGGGGTGGGAGAGAGTTAGTGAAAAAAGGGAATCAAGAATGAAGGTTTTGATTGGTGAACTGGCAGTGTACACTAAATCTCCCAAAAAAAAAGAGAAGAAGAAGCCAGTTGTACCTAACGAAAAGTGGGGGTCACAAGTGAAACAAAATGTGGAATAATGATTGGGTTGAACAAAGAGGTGAAACAAAAGGAAGTGTGTATTAAAAGTGCTTAGGGAGGTTAGTCACTATATCCAAATATATCCTACTCGTCCCTTAGCCTACAGTACAACCTATAAAGACCTCTTGATCTTTGACTGAATGGCTCAATTAGTAGAGTATTACACTAGGGGCAAGCTTATGGTGTGTTTGTGTGGCATGAGAATGCTCTTTGCTGAGAGTGAGTGAATTCTTTCTATATATGGTTCCTTGTTGTTGAATTTTATGTGTGTGGAACTTCTCTCAGATTTTGTTTATGTGAGGGCATGTGGCTCAGGAAGAAAAAGTGAGTCTTCACTTCTGTTAGAGTAATTAGAGTGAGCACAAGTGTGTCTTGGCATGAGAGTCTGCATTTGAGCTATGATTGTGCACTGCTTAGGTCGATCAGTGATAATAGCAGGTGTGACATAAATTGGGGCAATACATTGAGCAGTTAGGCCTAGAAGTGTGGTTTAGCTTGCTCGAGGACGAGCAAAGGTTTAAGTGTGGGGTGTTGATAATAGGTGAATTTGACTATAATCACGCCTTAAATAATCACCTTCTTGTGTAGTTTTAATGCTAAAAGTGATAACAAAATGCTCTTATTAGTGCTTTTCATGATTTGCAGGTGATATATGTATAAGGAAGGCTAAGGAGCAGTTTTGGAGTCAAAATTGATGAAAAAGAGGCCAACTGTGAAATTCCCCAAGTAAACCACGCAAAACAGGCCTGAAGATTCAGAGCACTGGTTTGACCGTGGTTCCACCGCGACCGCGGTAGAACCGCGGTGGAAGACAGCTGCGGATAAATTCAGAATCAGAGAAGGCTTTTGGCCGCGGTTTGACCGCGACCGCGGCAGAACCGCGGCGGAAGCAGAAAACTTCAGGGACTAAAGTGTAAAACACGGGATTTTTAGACCTAAACCCTATTTAAAACATTAGACTTCGCCCAAGAGAGGCATGTATTGATTTTTAAGGTTTCTTAGCAAGAAAAACCATTGTGAGAGAATACTCCATACATCTTTCTTCTTTACTTTTGATTTTTATGATGAATTCAATCTTAGTTTATCTTCCCATAGCCATGAGTAGCTAAATTCCTTGTCTAAGGTTTTGATGGAACCTATTGGGTGATGAACTTCTTGTTTATGTGAATACAAATTGCTAGTTTAATCTCTATTTGTTCAACTTCGTGTTTGTTGTAGTTAATTGACAGGATCCTCAATTAGCTGTGCCTATTTAGCGTGCATAACTTGGAAAAGAGTGCATATTTAGGGTATTGTTGAACAACACCACTCCTAGATTATTAGAGGAATCTATAATTGCGGGTTTAAAGGCGGGATTAGGGATAACGAAGCCTTGGGTGTAATCTAAAGTGAATCGTGCTAAATAAAGTAAGCTAGTGTATCTCGGGAGAGTGCAATAGTAAATTACTGTGATTACTCGGGAGAGATTTACGGTAAGATTAGCGTTCATGATTGATAGAGATGTGTTGGTAAATTTGAGATGATTATATCAAAGATTCATATAAAGCGTATCTGAAAGGGATCGAGTATTAGTTGGAAAATGAAAGAAAAATGGTGAGAGAAGGTCACCCCCTGAGTATAGCTAGAATGTAGGATGTTTTTTGAGGGTTTAAAACTAAGAGAGGGAAGAGGAGCAAAAAGAGCTGAAGAAGGGAGGGGAGATTGAAGAAAAGGCAAAGGGAGAAGGGGGGGAGGCAGAGGCGAGTCCTAATGTCTAGGTGGGTTCGACAGAGACATGTAAAAGAAAGTGAAAATACCTATTTGGCCTTTTCTTCTTTTCTAATTTGATTTTTTTAAATTTGATGTCATTATTAATATCTTTTTTCCACTTGAATTATAATATAGTATCAATAAATTTTTTTCACGTTCAACAAATGATTGGCGTGTCTCCTAATACATGCCGTGCAAACTATTCATCTAATATTTATATAGTCCGAAGTGCAAAGGCAAGTGATAAGTTCGCCACACCCCAAAATAAATAGAGCTATGAGGTCATGGTCAGAGATTGGAGAGGGTTTTATAAAAATAATATACTTTTTGAACGAGTAAGAAAGGTGTCTAGATAGACTATACATAACAAGTTTTGGTATCTGGGATAAAATAGTTCTACAAGTATAAACATTGCCATTTATGGCTATTCTGGCCAAAAAAAAATACTTCCAAACTAATTGAGTGTAAGCTAAAGTGAATTTTAGTGCCAAGAACAATTGTGTCTAACTGTGGGCCATTAGCATTGGTGGATGTGGAACCGTTGCCTAAACAACACCGGTTCACATAACGGAAGAAGCCCAAACATTAAAAAAAAAATTGAGTGATACCCCTGTTAACCATTTTCGTTTAAAAAATCCTATCTTTTTAAATTTACCCCCCTGGTCGGTTACCGGATGAACAGTGTTGTCATTGCACCGCGAGGGTGGTCTTTTGACCCGTTTCCGGTTACGAGGTTAATGGTTATCAAAATGTGCAACCGCACACAAACCGCCCTACAGCCGGCTATAACACCTTTCCAGTTCGCACAATTCGTGCACCCCTCTCTCGTGAGACGATTCGAAAATGGGTCCGGGTTTCGGTTCCGGTTTAAATCGATCTGGGCCGCCCGAAAACGACTGACCCCGGCCCGTTAACAGGTATAGTTTGACTAGATAGGCCAACAAGTTCCTCTCTCTAGCTTTGGTTCTCAACGCAGGTTGTACTAAACTTGCCCTGACCATGGACGCCAAGGCTAGGGAAGAAAGAACGATACGTCAAAAAGCAGCCGCTTTTGATTGTGGGAAGCTCTGTCAGTGTAAGTGTGATTGCAGATATCAATAAATGAGGGAAATACAACAGCAAGTCATGACTCCAATTGGGAACCAATTTTTGGCTAGGCCACTGCGATTTGGGGACGACGAGTGTTAATATAGGGACTTCTAAGAAGTTGAATCTGACTCGAATCCATCGATCCAATCAAGGAAACTCATCACCAACTGTAGTGCAACCAATTTAGCAAGAGAAATCATCCAGCCTGAAATGGGGCAAATTGGTGACCAGTGATTACTGAGGTGGAAACAAGTAATAACTCAAACCAATATCACGGAGAAAGAGAAACTACCTGAAGCACCATGGAAAAAAGTTTGTTTGCTGGGAACATTCGATATGCTAAAAATGGTATGCCATTTAAAAACGTATATTGTGACAATGGTGAAAGGTCCAATTTGTAGTTAACGCTAGATAAATCGGGGGTGGAAAATGAGACAAAAAATTCTAGAAAAAAAAGCACTTATTGTAATACGTATTGGGGAAAATGCTTGGAATACAACTATATGAGCAGATATTCTCCCAAAATAAGATACAGTAAAGAAATGGAGTTATTTCTACATGATGAGGGATAGCTATATGATCAACGCCCAACTAATGCCTCTATAAAAGGACTCTGCGGACGTTGCAAATATAACCGAGTATTACGGCCAGGGTCGAATCCACAGAGAGTTAACCTATCAACCACTATCTTAGACCCACTAATCTCGAACCAGCTTCCCAATATTTAAATCTCAGTTTGAATGTTCTTTAACAACTCGCTTGCAGTAATAAATAGCTGGTAAACTAAACTAAAAGGTTGTAAACAATTAGATGAAAAAGCTAAAGGCAATGATTTACCTATTGATGTGAATCCCTTCTGTTTATGCTCATA
>NW_017673699.1:121325-123932 GCF_001879085.1 Nicotiana attenuata
CCGAATAGTGATAGAGTTAAATGCAAACTTTGTAATGATACTTTAAATATAAGACTGGAGGACAATTAGGGGAGACTGGGACACTTAGTAGAAATATGAGAATTGAGCATCTTATAGAATGGGGCTCTGATGGAGATGGAAAATCAAAGCAACTCTAAACCCTACTACTGGAGGTCTTATGAAATATGATAAAATGAAGGATCGTGAAGAGTTAGCAAAAATGATTGCTTTGGGTTGTCTACCTTTTTCTTTTGCTTCTTCATCATATCTTATTATGTATATTCAAAGGATTTACAATCCTTTATTTAAAGGTATCCCTAGAAGTACTTGTAGAACTGATATCTTTAGACTTCATGGACAATATCAAACATACATACGTTATTTGTTTAGCCACCTTCCTTGTAGAGTTTCTCTAACTTCTGATATTGGCCATGCTGTTAATGAAAATGATTATTTGACAATTACATGTCATTGAATTGATGATAATTATTGTATGCAAAAGCGTATTATCGCTTTTAAATATGATGAAGATCAAAGTCATACTGCTGCGTTTATAAGTACTACTATTTGTGAAGTTGTTGAATTTTATAATCTCAAGTAAAAGGTATTGTGTATGTCTTTTGATAATGCTTCTAACAATAATGCCGCAATTTCAATATTAAAACTGCATTTGCAACCACCACTTGATGAAATTTTTTCATGTTAGGTGTGCATGTCATGTGTTATAATTTAATTGTTAAAAGTAGCCTTGATTTATTTTCAACTAAGATTACTCATGTTTGAAGAGCAGTTGGTGTTATTCAAGGAAATAATAGACAATCTAGAATAAAGGAATTTAAGAATAAGTGAAACCCAGATTCATGCCAGACGAAATTGTTACTAGATGGAATTATACATATATATTTTTAAAATGTTGCTACAACTATAGATTTCCAATAACTGAAGTTGCTAATGCGCATTGTACTGATCCAAACTGTATGTTAACAACTACTACTTGGGAGGTCATTAATGTTAGACTTTAAGCCATTGGGCTTTAAAGTAGAAGAAGTGTGAATTGGGAATGGAGGGAAATTGAAAATTTGAAGAAGTGAACTTTTGTCTTGCACTTTGTCCCTCATTGGTGAGAGACAACCACATTTGTGTGCTTATATATAGAATCACTTCTTAAAGCTCTTAAAAGGAGTTGAAGAGAATGAACCCTCGCGCCGTCGTCGTCGCTCGCTCGGCTCGGCTTTGGCTTTGGATTTGGATTTGGATTTGGATTTGGATTTGTCAAATGATCGATCGATAAGATTATTTTTGGACAAAATTTATTTAATTATTTAATAATTAATTAAATGCCAAATCACTGCTGAAAATATGCCAGAACCTTGCTGAAGGTTCAGAGGGCCTCTCTGGCCGCGGTTCTGCCGCGACCGCGGCAGGCAGGTTCAGAAAGCCTCTCTGACCGCGGTTCTGCCGCGACCGCAGTAGAACCGCGGCAGGCAGCGTATTCTTCTGAAAAGTCACCTTTTCCAGACACCTCTTCTGATAATTGCCTATAAATTCTGAGGCAAGGCTCTATTTTCTACACACGAAAAACACTCCAGAACTTCTTTCTTTCTGAATATACTGCATTCTAATTCGCAGTCTCTCTCTCTCAAATTCGTAAGTGTGATTTTGCTCCGTTCTTTAAGTTCGTTGGTATCCTGCAGTTTGTATTGCCACTGTTGCAGGAAGGTTATTCCGTTTTATCCTGGGAGGATTTAGTCCATTACCTTGGCAACGTGTGAGGGGGTTAAAATTCCTTAAGGACACACAAGCAAATTGTGGACTCGGAATATTTCTTAAACTCTACTATTTTTCCAGATTTCTTTAATTCTTCTAACAGTTTTATTTTCTTGATTTTGTGTTTTAACACAGTAACGCTCACAAGCTTAAGGAATTTTATAAACTAACGTTTCTGTGTTGAAACATATATTAAACTGTTATTCTTATTTTGTATACTGTTTTGGAGACTAAAGCGTTCGTGCTTTCTACTCCAATAATTGTTCTGTCCGGTTTAAAGTATATAAAAACTTTACCGGAATAATAAACGTACGTGTTTGAAGTATATAAAAACTTCACCATTGTTACGTGTTGTATGTTTGGTTTGGTATTCAGTTTGAAGATATCAAAACTTCACTGATTTAAGAAAGTTCTGTTGTGTTTCCAACTCTACAGAAAAGATGTCGAACGAAAACCAAACTAATGGAAATGTTGTGGGAACGGGAGCTACTGTTACGAGTGCTGCTGCCTCGTCAAGCCGTTCTACTCTTGCTCATGCTATGGCACCAGCAGAAAACCCCGGAAAGTTTTCCGGTCCGTGTACCTCATAGTAAAACACAGTCCATTCCTTATGAAAAGTGGAAAAGAAGGAAGCCCAGCTTCAAATACTTCAAAGTGTGGTGGTGTTTAGCTAAGGTACAAGTTCCTAAACCTAAAAGGGTTAAGATAGGTCCAAAAATGGTGGATTGTGTATTTATTGGATATGTAACCAATAGCAAGGCATATCGTTTTCTGGTTCATAAGTCAGAAAATCCTGAGATTCACGTTAATACGATAATGGAATCAGATAATGCTGAATTC
>NW_017673700.1:0-114031 GCF_001879085.1 Nicotiana attenuata
AAATAGAAAGATCTTAGAGATTAGGGTTTCAGAAAACCCAAAAGAAACGAGAAAGGCCTTGAAAGTTACCGATCTAACCAGGAGAGTCAACGTTCTGACTCGAATGGCCATGGATGGCCGGAGAAAGGTCAAGGATGATCGGAGGAAGGTCATCGAGCAAGGATTGGACCAAATCCTTTCGAGGTCTGGTCATGAAACCATAGAATCAAACACATAGGAGCCATGGAAGGCTGGTACAGGCCTCAAATGACAACGGAAGGCCATAGATTAGGTAGGTATTAGGGTGGATTAGGGTGGCGGCGGCTAGGGTTTAGGTGGTGTTGCAGAGAGGGTTTGAGAGGAAGGGGGTTCAAGGGCGGCGATAGGTGAGAAATGATAGGGTTTTGGGGTCGTTTGGGATTAATTAAGGCAAGGGGGAACGGGAGCTGTTGATCTAAATGATCAACGGCTGGGATTGAAATGGTTAGGTGGGAGACCGGGTTGGGTTGTTTAAACAGGTAAGGGGTCGGATTCAAAAGGAATTGGGCCAAGGGAAATTGGGTTCAAATTGGGGTCAATTTTGGGCTATATTTGAAATGTAACTGGGCTATCATTTAAATAGACAATTTTCCCCTATTAAAATTATAAAAAATAGTATACTGATTTCTGGAAATAAATTAAAAGTACTTAAATGATTTATGACATATAGTTAACCATTTAAAAATACTGGACTTAATATTTATGAACATAAACGCAATTAAATCCTAAAAGAGGCTAATGTTGTAATTGTACAATTTAGCCTTAAAATTACTAAATGATTTCGTAAAAAATATGTAAAAGTTCCCTTAGCTATATCTTAGCATAAATGTAAAAGTTCAACAAGTGAATCACCAAAAATGATAATTTTAGAATTAATTATTGGTTTTTTATGGATAAAAATAGGGAAATAAATTGATTTAAAAAACCTTTAAAAATTAAGGAAAAATAATGAGACCACTTGGACATACATTATATATGCATACATATGTTATTTTGAGGGTACTTTGCATATTAAAATATATATAGGGAAAAATTGGGTATCAACAGGCTGTGCCTTGAAGAATCTCTACTCCTCCAAAATCTTCCGTGGGGGAGTAATAAACTTTAGCAAGAGTGGATACCATGCTTTGCTTGCCAGCATAGATGATGATAATGATTGTGGATGGATGGAGAGGTTTGTCGTCATTGCTACCAGAGATATCACCCCGGCCACAATTCCATCTTTCCCCGAATCTTGGAATCGTTCATGTAAGTTCAAAATTTGCCTCTTTCTCCAAAAGAGATTGTCCCATGTCATTGTTAACCTTTTTCCTTTGTTATTTTCACAACTCCGTGGACATCACCAAGGGTTGAAGGCCTGGACCGATGGGTTAAGAAGATTCTAGATATCACTATGCTAGAGACCCGCCAGTGGAAGGAGTTAGCCCCCAAATACGGGTGGAGGGCCAAGAACCACGATAAACTGACTCTTCCTTCATTCCATCTTTGTACATAACAAAACCTACTAACCCTACCTTTTTGTCTGATTCACGTCTCTCGTAGGGTTTTGTTTCCTGCCTTGAGGAAGATGTTTTGATCGATCCTGTAGAGGTTGCGAGGTTATTATTGGAGGCTTTCACCCGGACAAGTGCCCTTGAATCTTCTTCCGGTGCAGGTACATCTTGTCGGAGTCCCTGACTAGAGAACAAGGAGCCAAAAAGGTGGTGTTCTTCCTCAGTCGAGGGTAAAAACAAGTAAGTTATGAAAGCCATGTCCGAGCCAGCTGCATCTAGTGTGGTTATTGACGATGATGGGGAAGCCAGTGATAAAGAGGCTTCCCTTCAAAGGAGACAACGATTTTCATCAGCTTAACAGAGTACTCCATTTGGAGAGCTTAGAACCCCTAACTGAGGGCAAAGTCCGAGTTCTCTGGAGAACTGGACTTAGTGGAGAATGCTGATTTTCCCTTTTCGGTCCCAATTGCTGCTTGTGGTCCAATGAGGTCGGATACCAGGCCTTTTCTTCCTTTGGTTGGTGAGCAACCAACAAATAGCACTACCTTTGCCGCAACTGCTTCTCAACCTATAACTTCATCTCCCTCTACACCAACTGTGATTTCATCACCAACAAATGCTATATCTCCCAATCAAGTGCAGACGCCCGAGAGGAGGATGTCCCTCCTCCCTAGTGCCCTGGCCATGGGAATTTGGGGCACAACTATTCACCCCTTCTGCAAATCCCCAAGGAAGGAGGAACGTCTCTCTCCCGGTCTCAAAGGAGTGCCACCTGCTGTCCAGGCCGGCGGAGCTCGCCAATTACCCGAAGCCACTGGCTTCAGAGAAAGATAAGAAGAAAATGTATTCTCTTTCAGGGGAGTCTATGTTAAATAACGCCATGCATAATGCAACAATGGTATTGTACTTGTTCTTTTTACTGCTTGTCTCTATTCATCTATTACAATAAGGTTTCTAACTTTGATATTTGTTTTACTGGCCAACTTGCTCACTACGTAGGGCCTTCAGATATTGTTCCTTGACAAATAAAGACTTATGTCCGAGCGGGATCAACTGTTAGTACTAGAGGCAAAGGCTGCTGAAGCGGCCGAGCTTGAGGCCCACTGAAACAGAGTGATAGGATATGATGGCTCATAGCCAGGAAGCCACTCAGCTACATACACAGTTTTAGGATGCAAAGGCTAAGTGGGCTGAATCTCAAGATGGTGCTCTTGCTTCTACCGAGTGCGAGTCTGCCTCCATCAAACGAGCAAATAATTGGGAGCTTTGAACTCAAAAGCTGGAGAGCCTGTTGTTTCCTAGGAGAAGCAGCCCCGGATAGAAGATAGGTATAAGAAGATCATGGATCCAAATAAGGTTCACATAACCACAATCCTTGATCCCTATCTTAGCCTTAGCTCCATGAGATTCGAGTGGGATAGACTTTTGACTGACGTTGATAGGCTTAAAGCAAAACTTTAGCACTGAGGGGATTCCCTCATTATTGAAAAAAAAATATTCTATGTACCATATAAGGAGGAAAAACTTGGAATAGGCCAAAGCGGGCGTCATTGATATCGATGATGAGATTGCAAAGGCCCGAAAGCTGGAATTAACTACTCGAGAATGCCTCCCGTGTCAGCTCGATGCAACTGACTCTTCTAGTCCCAATTCTGAGTTTTCGAGAATCGAGGTGGATCTTGAAGAGAATGATTATGAAGGACACAATCCTGCGCCGACGGCAGATCCGCCTACTTATTCCGGGGGCATAGATGCCTCTTTTCTCCCGAGTTCTGGTGGCGACGAAGTTTAGCCTTTTTTCTTTCTTTTCTTTTCTTGTTTTCTATTGTACCTTTGTATTCATGCCTCTTGGCATGTTTGATAAATAAAAATGACCTTTTGCTTAAGTATTGCGCAAAGTTCATTCCTTTTGCATCGAATAAAGTAAGGCTTCGAGTGTGTTTTCTTCCGATAGCTTTTGGGTTCCAGGCATAAATTCTTTCGGAGCCAACCCTTTTACTATGAGGGTTTCATAAGAGAGGGCCCTCTTATATTTATGGTGTTCATTCTGGCACTAGCATTTGAAGTTTTTAGTTAACTTTTAAATTATAAAATCAATTCATCGTTTGGACAGGAAACAAGATAAAAAGAAAGGACTTTATTTTATTCCATCTATCTTCAAAAGTACATAAGCATTTGTTTGCTGAAAGGAAATAAATTGCCAATACATGTGGCTAATTTGTACAACTTGTTTCTACTAGGCTAACTGTGCACTCCTCGGTCCCGATGAGACATTATTGTTATCGAGTCTCGCAGTCCCGGTTTTTGTGGCAATCTAGTTCCCCTATTCTCATACTATTTCCCCCTAGTGTTTGAATGTGAATTGGAACACTGGAAGTCTTGCTCCTTTGAGGAAAAATACTTGTGATCTGTTGGATAATCTTTGGTTCGATGGCAAGCTTCGTTTCCTATTAGGAACATTGCCAACGAGCTAAAGATTATCTAACCATCCCCCAGTGGCTTATTGTTTCAGTGGATTGTCATTTAAAGGTCATAAATTTGTTGACGATGCTCATTTCGTAGTATGCTTTCTATTGTTGCCTCATTAAAAGTCTTGCCAGAAATATCCAATTGGGACAAAAACTGGTCGAAGGAAAAAGAGTGCAGCATATACTTTCAGTATAGACAGGATCCATCAACAATAATACCTTTTGAGGTGAGTCACATTCAAGTTACTTGGCAATTTGACTCCATTTTGATTCTTTGGTTCGTATGATCCTTTCCTGATGATAGCTGAAACCCGATTGGGGTCGTCCTACGTCGAACCGAGCTATCATGCATTTAGCTCCTAGGTATTATGAGTCACTTTCCTCAAAACCAAGTCTCCCAGTTTAAAATAGCGGATATTGACCCTCTGGATATAGTACATTTCCATCATTTATTTCTAAGCCACCATTCTTATATGCGCCAAGTCTCTACGTTCGTCAAGCAGCTCAAGTTTAACCAGCAATGCCTCATTATTTGCTTCTTCGTCCAGCCGAAAGTACCGCTAGGTCGGTTCTCCTACTTCCACTAGGATCAGAGCTTCTACACCATATACGAGAGAAAACTATGTCTCCCCCGTGCTCGACTTGGATGTCAACTAGTATGCCCATAGCACTCCCGGTAACTCTTCGGTCCACATTCCCTTGGCTGGTTCCAACCTCTTTTTGAGGTTTTGAATAATCACCTTATTGGTTGACTCTGCCTACCCATGAACGCTCGGATGGTATGGTGAAGATGTGATTATTTTAATATTCGGGTCTTCAAGAAACTGTGTGACTTTGGAGCCTTTGCCTTTTGGTCCGTTGTCGCAGGCAATCTACTTCGGCATTCCGAACCAGCAATTATGTTTGCCCATCAGAAATCGACCGCTTCGCACTCACCGATCTTTTGGTAGGACCTGCCTCAACCCATTTAGTGAAGTAATCAGTTAAAATTTAATAAAACCTTATCCTCCTAGGACCCGGTGGCAACGGCCCAACTATGTCCATCTCCATTTACATTAAGGGATATGGGGACAATACCGAATGCAGGAGTTTTACCAGTTTGTGCACCAACGGTGCATGACATTGACACTTGTCGCATTTATGAGTGAATGCCTTCGCATCTTGTTCTATCTGGGACCAATAGTATCCTGCTCTAACTCATTTTAGCACCAATAAATCTACACCGTAATGATTCCCATAAATTCCTTCATGAATCTCTTACATTACGTAGTTTGTCTCCGAGGCTCCTAAACATCAGGCCAACGAGCCTTGTAACGGCCTTTTATATAACTGCCCATCCCCCTGAGGCTGTAGCGAGCTGTTTTGGTGCGAAGTGCCCGGGATGCCTTCGGGTCTTCGGGCAATTTGCCATGTTGAAGGTAGTCAATGAAATCATTCCTCTAGTCCCAAACTGGGTTGGTTGTATTTACTTCGCAATAATCGTCCACATCTAGTACCGAATGCATAAGTTGGATGATAGTATCGGAATCTGATCCCTTCATCTTCGTGGACGAACCCAAATTGGCCAATGCATACGCTTTTACGTTTCCTTCTCTCGGGATATGGGCGATCGACCACTCTCTGAACCGCATGACAAAGTTTGAGCTTTAATCACATACTATTGCATGCTTTTTTACTTTGTGTCAAAGATTCAATATACTTGATTTACTACTAGTTGCGAATCACATTTGATCTTTATGACCTCGGAATCAAGTCCCTCGGCCAATTCGAGAGCTAGAATCAGTGCCTCATACTCGGCTTCATTGTCAGTTAAAGGAATAGTTTTTATGGCCTGCCTTAGGGTTTCTCCCAAGGTCGAGATTAAGACCACCCCGACTCGAACCCTTTAACATTAGAAGCTCCGCCTATGAACAAGGTCCAAACTCCTAATGTCGTCGTCGACACCATCACCGCTTCTTTCGTAGTCAAAGGCAGTAGCCAGGGACTAAAATCGGCAACAAAGTCGGCCAAAACCTGTGACTTGATCGCAGTCCTAGGCCTATATCAATATCAAATTTACTAATTTCAACTGCCCATTTGGCCAATTGACCTGACAACTCAGGTTTTTAAAGGATATTCTACAGGGAAAAAGTTGTCACCACGGCTATTATGTGACACTGAAAATAAGGCCAAAGATTTCGAGAGGCTATTACGAGAGCTAAGTCTAGTTTTTCGAGGTGCGGATAATGAGTTTTCGCTCCCGATATTTTTTCTAACATAATAGACAGGATATTGTGTACCATCATCCTCCCGGACTAGAACGACACTTACCACTACCTCAGAAACCGCCAAATATATCAATAATTGTTCGCCTTCCTCCAACTTTGATAGTAGCAGAGGGATTGATAGATACCGTTTCAGGTCATTTAAGGCCTGTTGACATTCTGGAGTCCATTCGAAATTATTTTTCTTGAGAAGTGAGAAGAAGTGATGACATATTTTTGAAGACCGAGAAATGAACCTGCTTAGAATGGACAATCTTCTAGTTAGTCTTTGGACTTCCTTCACGCTTGTCAGCTGGTTTAGGATGTCCTCGATGTCTTTGATCTTATTGAGATTTACCTGGATTGCTCTTTGTGGCACCAGGAAAGCCAAGAATTTACTAGAGCTAACTCTGAATGAGCAATTTTCGGGGTTGAGCTTCATGTTCTGCTTCCTCAGGATATCGAAGGTCTCCTGGAGGTGATTTAAGTGGTCACCTGCATTCAAAAACTTGACCAGCATATCATCTATGTATACTTCCTGTAACGACCAGCCGGTTGTTTCGAGAGTTGTAGCCCCATTTCTTTATTTACTGCTTATTCCCTACATAATTTTTGTTATGTGATTTGCCAGGGGTAGTTGGTTCGGGTCCGGAGAGGTTTCAGAATGAATTTAGACACTTAGTCTCAAGGTTGGAAGCTTAAGTGGAATGATTTATCGAATGTTGACTTGTGTGTAAATGGCTTCAGAATGGAGTTTTGATGGTTCCGTTAGCTCCGTTGGGTGATTTTGGACTTAGGAGTGTGTCCGGATTTTGATTTGGAGGTCCGTAGTTGAATTAGGCTTGAAATGGCGAAAGTTGGAAAATTTGAAGCGTTAAGTTTGACCGAGAGTTGACTTTTTGGTTACCTGGCTCGGATTGGGGTTCGGGGAGTTGGAGTAGGCATGTTGTTTCATTTGTGACTTATGTGCAAAATTTGAGGTCAATCGGACGTGATTTGATAGGTTTCAGCTCGTTTGTAAAAGTTGGAATTCCTTAGTTTTAATAGGCTTAAATTGGTTTGCGATTCGTGGTTTTACTGTTGTTTGAAGTGATCTGAAGACTCGACTAAGTTTTTATTTTGTTTTAGGAGTTGTTGGCATATTTGGTTGAGGTCTCGGGGGCCTCGATTGATTTCGGATGGTTAGCAGATCGTAAATGAGACTTAGAGAACCGCTGAAGCTAGGAGCCTTCTGGTATGATCGTGACTGCGAGGGGATTGGCCGCAAGTGCAATGCTGCATGTGCGGTTAGAGAGGCGCATAAGCGAGGTCGCAGATGCGGAGAGGTGTCGTAGGTGCGACATTGGGAGAGGGAGCCTGGAGGCGCACGCGCGGAAGTAGATCTGTAGGTGCGGATGAACATCTGCACATGAGGTACCGTAGATACGGAAGTGGTTTGGGGGTCCTAGTTCGCAGAAGCGAAGGAAAATCACTGAACTGGGACTGCAGATGCGGTCAAGTGGAGCACAAGTGCGAGACCCCTGGACAGAACATTAAATTCGAAGGGTTCATGATTTTGCTCATTTGAGCTTTGCAGACTCGGTCTAAGGCAATTCTTGAGAGGGTTTTCGAGGGGTTTCCTGAGGTAAGTCACTTGTGGTTAAATTTATTCAATAATTATGTTTCTCCATTGATTTCCCACCTAGATTGTGTGGTTTGAGGTGTAATTTTGGGAGTGGAAGCTAGGGATTTGGAGAGTTTAAATTTGGGATTTTGGTGTAGATATGGTGTCGGATTTTGGTAAATTTGGTATGGTTAGACTCGCGGTTGAATGGGCTTCCGGATTTTGTAACTTTTATCGAATTTCGAGATGTGGGTCTGGGGGACGGCTTTTGAGTCTAATTTTTTACTTTTGATTAATAACTTAATATTTTCTTATGGAATTGATTCCTTTAGCTCATTTTGATGGCATCAAACTGTTTGCGGCTAGATTTGAGGCATCTGGGGGCCGATTCGCGTGGCAATGGCGTATTGGAGTAGGGATTTGCACTGTTTGAGGTGAGTAACAATTCTAAATTTTGTTCTGAGGGTATGAAACCCAAATTAAATGTCATGTGATTTGTGTGGAGGTGACACACATGCTAGGTGACCGGCTTGTGGGCGTGCACCGTAGGAATTGTGACTTGGTCAATTTCATAGAACAATATAGTTGAAAAATCTGCTGTTATCCGTATATTTTCCATGTGTTATAGAAATTGAGCTGCAAAACATGTTAGATCAAGTTTAGGCTATGTGTTGGTACAGTAGGGACCCCTAGAGGTCGTGTCACATGTTGAATTATCTGCAAAATTACCATTTTGTACTCAATCACAATTTTTACTTGCATATTATATCTCAATCTCTGTTGTTCTTTATTGATACATTATATCATCTCTATTTGGGCTGATTATCATGATTATTGAGAGCCCGAGAGACTGGAGAGATTGATGACTGAGTGAGGTAAAGGGCCTGATTGTAAGAATATTTATGGGATCGGGTTGCACGCTGCAGCATGAGTTATTGTTTAATACCTTGATTGGGTTATTATAGCGCTTGGGCTGTAGGAGCCGTTCCGAAGTCTGTACACCCACAGTGAGCGCAAGTACCTACTGAGTGCAAGTGTCGAGCGACTGGGAGAATTGAGAGATTGTGAGAAATGAGTGACTGTGAGGTTGGAGTGAATGGGAGAACTGAGTGACTATTACTTTGAGAATATTCACTTGATTTCATTACTGTTATAATTCAACTGGAACATATCATTTTCATGTAGTTACTAAGAGATGCTATATCATGTTTCAATTGAACTTGACATGAATTACATGTTTTTGGCTTTAATTGTCGAACTTAAGAGCATGCCTACTTCCCTGCACTATATTTTCTGTAATTGAACTGTACCGTGAAGCTCGCCACTACTTTCAGTCCAATAGTTAGTCTTGTTACTTACTGAGTTGGTTGTACTCATGCTACACCCTACACTTCGTGTGCAATCCAGGTTTCCTAGACACGGTGGGTGTTGATTATCAAAGCAGCTTGACCGTTTGGAGATTTTGAGGTAGCTGCCCGGTGTTCATAGACCTTGACTCTCTTTCCCTATCTTTCAGCTTTATGTATTTAGTTTCAGTTTTTCATAGACAGTATGTTCAGACTTGTGTTGTATAGACACTCATGTACTTAGTGACGCCCTGGTTTTGGGAACATCCGTATTGAGTTTTGTTTTTCTATCCATTTTATGAGAGCTTTAATTATTTAAAACTACTTTAGTTCAATTTTGTTTATTTTCAAAGTGTTGGAATGCTTTGAAGTGTCGGCTTGCCTAGTACCACGTTAGGTGTCATCACGATAGAATAAGTTTGGGTCGTGAAACTTTCATTATTTTACCTACTTGTTTATCGAATATCTTGTTCACGAGCCTCAGATAAGTGGCTCTAGCATTTTTAAGCACGAAGGGCATCACATTATAACAATATGTGCCAAAGTTCGTTACGAACAAAGTTTCTTCCTAATCCTCCGGGTTCATCTTAATTTGATTGTACCCGGAGTAGTCATCAAGGAAACTCATTAGCTCGTACCCGGTTGTGGCAAAGATAATTTGATTGATGTTCGGCAATGGGAATGATATTTCGGGCACGCTATACTCAAGTCCTTATAATCTACGCACATTTGGAATTTATTATTCTCTTTAGAAACTACAACTACATTAGCTAGCCAATCGGGATACTTTACCTCTCGAATTGAACCAATGTCAAATAATCGAGTTACCTCTTCTTTAACAAATCTGTTTCTGACCTCGGCTATTAGGTGCTTCTTCTGCCTTACCATTGAAATGCTTGGGTCCAGGCTTAGCTTGTGCACGACCACCTCTAGTGGGATACCTTCATATCCGCATGCGGCCCTGCAAAACAATCAATGTTAGTTTTAAGGAAATCAATTAATCCTGACCTGAGCCCGGGGTTAATTCATGTCCCCAAGTGAAATTTCTCTCTAGGAATTTTTTGAACAAAGCCACTTGTTCGAGTTCTTCTGTCGAGGACTTGGTCATGTCTGTTTCTTCCGTTACCTAGAATTATCTTGGTACCTGGTGGGATTCTGATGACTCCTCCACTTTGTCATTTTAGCTTTGTTTGGGAGAAGGCGTCGGTTCCTGTAATTGCTATGTGTTGAGTTCCTTCCCTTTACTGTTGGAAATTGATACCACATTCATTTACCATGATGCCACTTGATCTCCTCTTATTTGTTTGATTCCTTTCAGAGTCTGGAATTTTAGCAGTGGGTGATATGTCGATGGTACGACCTTCATCTCATGTAACCATGGTTTGTCGAGAATTATGTTGTAGCCCATGTCGCTGTCGACCACTTTGAATAAGGTGTTCTTCTTGACCCCTTCGACATTCGTCGGTAGCAAGATTTCCCATCAGATTATCACAGTTGCTAAGTTGAACCTGGCAAGGAGCTTTGTTGCCGGAATGATGCTTGCTGTTAGCATTGCTTGTTCCAACACTTTCCATTGAATGATGTTGGTTGAACTTCCTTGATCAACCAAAACACGTTTAATCTTGAACTCTAGAACATTATGAGAAATTACCAAGGCATCATTGTGTGGAGAAGAAGTCCACTGGCATCTTCTTTCGTGAAGGTTATGTCGTCGTAGTCGACTTCCCAGAGTCTCTTGCTATGGGTCACTGATAACTTTGTCTTTTTGGCTGCAAAGAACGTTATAACATTGATCTCGTCCCCTCCAAAAATCATGTTGATAGTTAGTCGAGAAGGGTCTTCCCCTATCTTTGAGGGTTCTGCGTTGTCTCGACGGCCATAATTCTTCTTGTCCCAGTCGCTTAAGAATTCCTTGAGATGGCCGTTCTTCAATAGCATTGCCACCTCTTCGCGCAGATGTCGGTAGTGCCCATTTCACTATCCATGAGTCCGATGATATTCGCACCATAAATTAGGATCACTCTGGCTGCGAGCGGATCTAATTTCCTTTGGAATCGTGCTTCGTTAAGTTTCTCATTGTCAATACCAGCTCCACTACGTTAACGTTGAAATTATACTCTGACAGCCTAGATAAGTGGAATCCCGGGAACCCGATACCTCTTTGTCCTTCAACGACCTGTTGTTCCGGCCACGTTCAGTCTTCTACCAAGGGTGAATAATTTTCCACTATGTCCTTCGGCCCTCTCTTAGGGAATGAAACAGCCGTTAGAAGATCGCCGATCTGCATCAAAATCATCCTTAGGTTTATCCCTGTTCTTTTGTCGATCCTAACCCTTGGTTGATGCCGAAAACCCGACCTGATCATCTTCTATCCTTATCTTATATTCATAATGGTTATGGAAATCCACCCATGTGGTTTCTTGGAATTCGATCAGGCTTTTTTTCATCTTCTGGGAGGTGTCGGAGCTCCTCGGCTTCGACCCCTTAGTAAATGCCTCAGCTGTCCATTCGTTTGGCACGACCGGTAACAACATCCTTTCTTTCTGGAACCTGATCACAAACTCGCAGAGCAATTCAGACTCTCCTTGCGAAATTCTGAATATGTCCGCCTTCCGGGCCTGGACCTTCCTGGCCTCGGTATGGGCCTTGATGAAAGAATCTGCGAGCATCTTAAAAAATCATTCAAGTGTTCGGGTAAAAGCGCATACCATGTCAAGGCCCCTTTCGTGAGGGTTTCTCCGAATTACTTCAGTAGGAGTGACTCAATCTCATGTCTGGCCACGTCATTTCCTTTCACCGTCGTTGTATAATTCATGATGTGCTCCTGAGGGTCTTAAGTCCCATCATTCTTCGGTACGTCTGCCATTTTGAACCATTTTGGAATCAACTATAGTTTTGCACTCGGCTTGAACGATAATTGGGTGTACTCTTTTGAGTTTGGGCCCTTCAACACTGGTGGTGCACCCGGAATTTGATCCATTCGAGTGTGGAACTCGTTCGTGTTCTGATCCATTCGCTCATTCAGTTCCCTCATAAATCTTATGAGTTTGGTTTTAAAGGGATCACCGCAGTTGTTGTTACTGTATCCACTGTCGATCCCCTCGATTTCGTCGAAGTTGACACCCCTCAGGGTGTTGTTTTAAACTCTTTGAGTTGTTTGATTTGTGGGAGCGCCGGGAGGAGCAAGGCCTCTTCCATTCACGTTGTTGGAAGCGCCTGATAACGCCTGCTTTAGTTCTGTCATGACCTGGTCTTGCCTTGAGAGATGGACCATGATGGCCTTTTGCTGCTCTTTCAAGATCCTTACCGTTTCTGCATGTACTCATCCTCAGCATCACCGAGAGTCGTCTCGTGCACATGTCGGGGATATTTTCTGCCATGAAATAGAGTTGCTACGTCCCCTCGTTGTGGTGTCACTAAATGAATTCTCATGTTGAGGCAGATTTCCATGTGACTCAACGTTGTGTGTGACGTTGACATCATTAGCTCCCATTTTTTCGATTTTTCTATGAAACAAAGAATCAAACAAGATAGAAATAGATGCAAGGATCAACTCAAAACAACCAAATGGAAACAGCAACTAACTATGGCTCTTGGCCTAGACAACGTCGTAGGCCCATGGAAGCTATTAAATGTACTGGGTAAGACAGCATAATAATGTTCATTCATACCAATATACCTGCTAAAAAACAAATAAATTTTCAACCCCTCTCACAGTCATCAAACCTACAACACCAAATTCCTCTCCGCCCTCTTCTCGGTAACGCAATTCCCATGCTTACAGCCAGTTAAAGCAAAAAAATCCACCCCCGTCTTTCTCTTAAAACTCACCTCAGTCTCATCTTCTCCAACTCACTAAATCAATAGGTTGAGGCAATCAACTGGAAATCGACCAAAAGGACATGTCAAGCCTTAGAAGTCAAAGCATGCAGAGGGCTCATGGTACCTGCTGCTCACCCTTCCTCCTCTGCTTTGAGAACCGTGTGAACGGAGAGTGAGCAAAAGAGAAGGAGGTCCTCATACGGAGTTGCACACTTACTTAAGCAGTGCAGGAGACTGGGGAATGGGTCGAATAAACTCCCCCGGGGCCGAAAAACTAACAGACGAAGCTTTACTCAAATAGGGCTTTGATTGGGATTTTTTTTCTTAGTGATTGGGAAGGAGGGCACCTGACTCAGCTATTAGTTAGTACCCCTTTGGTTTCGGGGTGGAATTTGGCCAAGACGTGTTCTATCTCTTTCCTTAGTTGTAGTGGAACTTTGGTTTATTTAGCAAGGAACCGTTTCACTTGGTGTCGAATGATCAAAGCTAAAAGCTTTAGGCATCTTTTGAGCATGTTCAGCAAGCAACTTTCTAAGCCCTTCGGTGAGGCCCAAACTATTTACCCGTAAAACAGTACAGTTGAATTTGTTATGTGGTTTATAACAAGCGAATTAATTTATTCCCGAAATGATATATAAATTAAATGAAAAGTATGACTTAGCGTTTAAATCGAAAGATATAGTAAGCATGGTTCCGGGAGCAAGGCTTTCAAAGACACCGACACGAGCAATATTGGACAAAAAATAAAGTTATATTATTCAATTTTATAGTAAGATGTAGCATAAGTTTTGCTAGATTTTTCGTGTGTTACAATGGTAATTAAAGCCCCTTTTTATAGCTATATCTAGGGAACAAGATCCTAGGATCAAGTCCCTCTTCAATGACAATAATGGGGGCAATTGATGAATGTGTAACGGCATGCCATGAATGCTAAAAATCTTCTGCAATGGCTACATATTTAATTTTAAGGAATATTTCTCATTAAATGGCATCCGATGAAAAACATTTATTTGCCTCCGTTGACTGCGTTCCATTCGGGATCTACCCGATACCAACCAAAGTCTTTGTCCCCGGTCTTGGTTCCCACTCGCTTCATATTCCATCTGCCTCCGGTTCCACGTGTTATGTAATCATTCGAGCATTTCATATAAGCCAATTTACCCTATACACTTACAAGATTAGGAAATTGAAGACCTACTGACCATGCTTAAGCAATATGAGGATTGTACTATGTTGATCATGCTAGAGACAGATTGAAATGGAGTTGCAATAGATATAAATTATACATGTTTATTTGTTAGCAGGTATCATGTGACTTGAACCTTGTCACTACTTCACCAAGGTTGGTCTTGACTCATACTAAGCTTTTGCATATTTTTACTCAGATTCTGGTATCGGCTCGAGTGAACCTTAGAAGGGTGCCGAGGAGTTGATATAGGAGACTTCAGGTAGAGCTGTATGGTCGTCCGTAGACCCTTGGAGTTCCCTTTCTTCTTTTATCATACTATTATTTACATTTTAGATAGCATTTGTATTATCAAGAGATTCTATTGTATCTTATTTTAGAGCTCATGACTCCATACTACCAGGTTTTGGAAAAGTATCGTCGTAGTTGTATTAGTAGACAATAAATATGATACATGGAATTATGTGTGGCTGACAAGGCATGATACGTGGATCACTGAGAAGGTGACAGCTAGAATACTGCATTAGAGGATGCACGAGATATAAGAGGCACGGGAAAATCACTCACGAGATAAAGGGATGCAGTTGCTCGTGTCTAAATCATTAAGTAAATATGGGCTGAATGAATCAAGACGGTAAGAAGGGGAAGATTCACAAACCTCTAATCAATGAGGAAGAAGAATTGGAACCATTACAGAATCTCCACAAATAGTTACGATTGCCAATTATAACGGATCATTAGTGTCATTAATGTCATAATGATTCAGCAATAAAAGGAAGGAAACGTTATATTTGTAAACCCCTATAAAAGGGAAGAGAATTTCATTTGTAAGGATCAGATGAGACAATATTGGAATATATTCACTTTACTTTTCTACTATCTTGACTTTGCAATCAATTATTTTTTTTACTTATTTTTGTCTTTTCCTTTGATATAATTGAGAAAGTACGAAATTTCTTGGTTATCAGTAACCCGAGTTCTTCTAAAAATAGGCTTCGACCGAAAGACACATTTTTTGGTTAAACAAATTGGTTATGTTACCATGAATCTGATAATCTTTTCACCTTCAAAATTTATTTTTCTATCAAACAATCATGTCGACTGCCAACAACAACAAGTAACAAAACCAACAAAACCAACTGATCCAATAGAATCATTAAGAGGATGAAACTCCAATCCCTTCACCCCAAAATTCTCCTCAACACTCCCGAGACGGGTCACCTAAAATATCAACGTCACATGCAAATAATCAACAAGGGGACGATCAAACTGCTAAAGATGCATTAAAACAACTAATCGCGGAACACGTCAGCAATGCTCTTCAAGCTTTCGTTAATGGACTACCAACTGTGCCACCAACTTCACCTCCAAACAACACCGCAACCATAGAGAACCCACGCTCGGGCTTGCTAATTCAGGCAGTGGAGGAACTCCCAGCGAATCTCGCGATGGAAGGTCAGGTACCCCAAATAATTCTGATTTACAAAGTTTAGTACTAACTTTGCAGAAACAGCTAAAGGAGCAGAATGATCACATAGAGAAAATACTTGGTGTGCCACCCGTGATTAAAGGAGTAGATATTGATAAATATTCTCAACATCCCTAGAAGTCAAGTGCCGCTCCCTTGCCGATTCCAAAAAAGTTTAAGATGCCCGATATTCCGAAGTATGATGGGACAACCCACCCACGAGATCATGTAATTGCATTTACAACTGGTGTGAAAGGCAACGACTTGACCAAGCAAGAAATTGAGTCGGTGGTGGTCAAATAATTTGGCGAAACACTCACAAAAGGAGAACTAACATGGTATTCTCTTTTACCAGAAAATTCTAGTGATTCTTTTGGTGAGCTTGCAGATTCATTTATAAAAGCACACTCGGGAGCTTAAAAAGTTAAAAAAAGGATGAAAGACATCTTCAAAATAAAAAAAGGAGATACAGAGCTACTCAGGGAATATGTGGATAGATTTTAGCGTGAAAGGATGATGTCACCACGTGTACCTGATAATTAGGCGGTCATGGAGTTTGCAAGTAACCTAAATGAAAAAAGCTCAAAAGCCATGAGGAGACTCAAAGAAAGCTTACGAGAAGTCCGTACTACAACTTGGAGTGATGTTTATAACAGGTATCACATGAAGCTGCGGATAGAGGAAGATACTATCACTCAGTCACGGGGAGATGAAAGAACAAGTTCGAGATGACCAGAAATGAAAAAAAGGTCCAGTAAGAACAGGTACGAACCTTACATGGTACCAGTAGGACGGGATCCACATTCTAAACAAGAAAACCCGAGGTACAATTCTAGATCAAGAGACAACGATGCAGGTTCATCATCTAGGTCTGGAAAGGAGTGAGATGTGCGACATAACAATACGAAGGCAAAGATTTGTGATTACAGTTTCAATGCTAGCACTTCTGAGCTAGTAGCTGTTTTAAGAAGTATGGGAGATAAGGTGCGGTAGCCAAAAGAAATGAGATCGAACCCTAGCAGAAGAAACCCAGATTTCTGGTGCGGGTTTCATAACGATCACGATCGTAAAACAACATATTGCAGATTGCAACAAGGTGAAGTAG
This sequence comes from Nicotiana attenuata, assembly GCF_001879085.1. Lineage (NCBI taxonomy): Eukaryota > Viridiplantae > Streptophyta > Magnoliopsida > Solanales > Solanaceae > Nicotiana > Nicotiana attenuata. Next base: position 16,753 of record NW_017673700.1, read on the forward strand.
AGCACTTGTTAAAACGAGGTTATTTAACCAATTTATTTAGGGAGAAGGGTAAGAAAGCTTATATGAAGAATAGACAGGAGCTACCAAAACCTCTGTCACCAAAAATTATGGTTCATGTGATAAGCGGAGGAGAGGAGGTCAACGGTGTGATGTATACGGCTACAAAAATGACGTCAAAAGTCACAGTTACCCACAGAAAGTGAATTTGCCAAGTTTTGGAAGAAGACAGCATAACGTTTGATGATGCAGATGCAGATGGCGTGATGATCCCACACAATGATGCACTGGTAATATCTTTACATGTACATGATACTAATGTGAAACAAGTTTTGATTGATCCAGGTAACTTTGTAAATATCATTCTTTTAAGAGTGGTAAACGAGATGCAAGCCGATGATAAATTGGTACCTAAAGAACGTACCTTATCTAGATTTGAAAATTCAAGCGTTGTTACAAAAGGGGAGATAGTGCTCACCACATTCGCAGATGGAGTAGTCAAAGATACGAAATTTCAAGTGATAGATACGGACATGGCATATAATATGATTCTCGACAGGCCTTGGATTCATGAGATGGATGCTGTTCCGTCTACTTTACATCAGGTTATTAAGTTCCCCTCAAAATGGGGAATTAGACAAATCTGTGGTGATCAGCAGGCTTCTAGAAGTATCAATTCAGTGGCAGATTCAAGCATAAAGAATGATGTTGCAGACAAAAAATAGCAATCACAGAATTCAGTTGAGGATTTAGTAGCACAAACCTCAACTGGAGATGGGAAATGGATGTAGACTCAAGGCATGTTATCATTCAAGAGCCAGAAGAGAACGAAAACATCAAAAAAAACAATTGAAGAACTCGAAGCGGTGATGCTGTTTATACATTGGCCAGACAGAAAAGTTTACATCAGAACTAACCTGAGCGTAGAGATGAAAGGTAAGTTAATTGAATTCATAAAAGCTAATGGATACTACTTTGCTTGGTTGTATTTAGATATGACAAGTATACCACCGGAGTTGATGACCCATAAGCTAAATGAAGATCCAATATATCCGCTTGTCAAACAGAAGAAAAGGAAGCAAGGATCCTTCAAAAACCAGGTGATTTAGGATGAGGTACAAAATCTTTTAAAAATCGGGTCTATCCGAGGGGTAAAATATCCTAATTGGTTAGCTAATACTATAGTTGTGCCAAAAAAGAATGGTAAATGGTGAGTCTATGTAGACTATACTGACATGAATAAAGCTTGCCTTAAAGATTCTTTTCCTTTAATGCACATAGATCAACTAATTGATACTACAGCAGGACATGAATTGTTGAGTTTTTTAGATGACTACTGAGGATATAATCAGATTAAAATGGATCCTTTAGAAGAGGAAGAAACTACCTTTGGACTTATTGTTATAAAGTCATGCCTTTTTGTCTAAAGAATGATGGAGCCATAGTACCATAGGTTAGTAACAAAAATATTTCAAGAACACTTGGGAAAAACTATGGAAGTTTACATCGATGACATGCTAGTCAAGTCAATACAATCGGGGGATCACATCCAGCATTTGTCAGATACATTTCAGATTCTCCGCAAATTCAATATGAAGTGCATTCGACGTGTCTTCAGGTATGTTTTTAGGTTTCCTTGTCTCTAACCAAGGAATTAAAGAGAACCCAGCACAGATTAAAGCCATTAGAGAAATACCGGACATACTCACGAGCAAACAAGAGGTGCAGAGGTTGACAGGTAGGATAGCAGCATTGGGGAGGTTTATTTCTAAATCCTCGGAGAAGAGTTTTAGTTCTTTTTAGTGTTGAAAAAGCAAAGCCATTTTGAGTGGACTGTGGAATGTCAACAAGCACTCAAAAATCTAAAAACAAACTTGTCAAACCCACCGTTGCTGTCTAAACCAAAGGATGGAGAAAGGCTACTCATCTATCTCGCTGTGTTAGAAATGGCAGTAAGTGCAGTGTTAGTTCGAGAAGACAAAGGTAAACAATCTCCAATTTATTATGTTAGCAAATATTTGTTGGATGCTGAAGCTCGATATCCTTATTTAGAAAAACATGGTTTTGCACTAATCATGGCATCTTGAAGTTGAGACCTTATTTTCAATGTCACCCTATCTCTATTGTGACCGCTTACCCGGTAAGAAATATATTGCATAAGCAAGAACCATCAGGTAGATTATCCAAGTGGGCTATAGAACTAAGAGAATATGATATTACGTTTCAACCTAGAACTGCGATAAAATCATAGGTTTTGGCAGATTTTGTAGCAGACTTCAGCCAAGGAATAGTACCAGAAGCAGAAAGGGATTTACAAGTATTCAACGGGTCTAATCCAGGACATGGACCCTATTTACTGATTGCTCCTCGAATGTAAAAGGAGCGGGTTTAGGCATTGTTCTAATACCACCTTCGGGAGAAACTATAAGGCAGGCAATAAAGTGCCATCCCATTACTAACAATGAAGAAGAATATGAAGCTACAATTGCAGGTCTGGATTTGGCACGAGAGCTCGGAATAGTGTAGACTATAATCAAGAGCGACTCGCAACTTTAATCAAATAAAAGAGACTTACACAGCTACACAGACGAGGATGCAACAATATTTGGTAAAGGCACGAGACTTATCAGAAAATTTCTATATTGGAAAATCATGCAAATACCCAAGGAAGAAAATGCTAAAGCAGACGCGCTGGCTAATTTCACATCCGCTGTAGAAGTAACAAATGAAGAAAATGCTTCCGTAATACATTTGTTTCATTCAGCACTCGATCAGGACAAAAACGAGGTAAATTTCAATACTTCAGCTTGGGATTGGAGAAACGAGATCGTTAATTTTTTGCAGTACGGGATTCTACCTGAAGATAAGAAAAATGCTCAGGCACTTCGACAAAAAGCCGTCCGTTATTGTTTGGATCGAGGCAATTTATATCGAAAGATTTTGGTGGACGTTTAGCAAGGTATCTCGGACCTTCTCAAGCACAGTATGTGATAAGGGAAGTACATGAGGGACACTGTGGAAATCACGCAGGAGGAATGTCGCGCCCCCTTTTTTCCTCCTCGTGGAGAACGTCCGTGTTTCAATATTTCATGGGGGATCGACTCGTTTCCTTTTGGGAATTGGGTATTTAAAGAGTCTCCACCTAACGAATTATGGTGCGTTAAGGCACCTAGAGCGATTAACTCAAGTAACCGTTTGCATTACCAGAGATTAGGCAAAGGGCTCGAAATAACCTTGAGGAGAAGGTATTAGGCACCCCTCACGGTCCACAACAGTGGGTCCCGGCCGAACTTATACTCATGTGAATTAGTCATTTTAACAAATAAACAGTTTGACCACATACTTGCAAGTAAAGGCATGTTTTGACATTTTAAGCACATATATAGTTCAAGTGATGAAACAAGGGAAAAGGTTTGAACAAGTTGTACATATATAAAGGAAAGTAAATTCATTTAAACAATGGGAGTTGGAAAAGAGGGGTCCTAGTTGGTTAGCCTACAGGATCATACCCACACAATGCCAGGTAATCACTCCTCAATGAGGGGCTACACATGACATTAGCGCGTAGTCATCATATCCTTACTACCCAATTCCCTCCCCTTGGTCATAGCCTAAAGCGTTTTAGCAACCTTGAAAGATATCCTATGCGTGCACTACCCGTCCCTTCCTCGTGGCCCTGGAGGTATTTTAGGACCTCTACTTTGGGTTAGTTCTAGACCATCCTAAGGTATTTAAAGGAGAAACGTCTAAACGTCAATCAAAAAACAATTAGGACTACACATAAAGAGGGGACCATTAAAGGCTCATATTTACCTCCACAAACATAACAAGTAAGTGCACGTCTCAAACAACAATTTCAAGTATTTAATAAAAAAGAACCTTAGAACATGATATCTAGGTGAGCAGAAGTATATAGCATTGAATTAGGACTGAAGTGTAAAAGACCTATTTAGCTTGCCTACTGATTTTAGACCTGTTGAATGTGAGCAGTCTTTAAATAACAAAGCGCAGTTTTTATAGTTGCAGGATTTTAATCGCCCTATAGGCTTGCCTAAACGTATAACAGTGACGTCCTAAAAGCATGATATCTATATTGATTAGGAATGCAGTAAAACAGTAAAGTGATTTTAAACAACAACTTGAGATCCTATTGGCATGCTTTCTAACAGCGTTACGACCGACGAAGACGCTATCGATCCCTGAATCGAGGGACTACGCACTTTCAATCCCTTACAGCTACCTTCCAATCCCTTCCACTGCCCGAACTACCAATCGCCCCACTATCTGCTAGTCTGGTTCGACTCGAACTTCTGTCATGTGTCAGTAATTGATGATTATACAATTCGAACAAAATAGTTAATAGCATGGCGATACATTTATACAAAACTTCTACCCTGAGCACATGCAATTGAACCGTAGGCTTCATATCTCCGCTTTCAGACGGTGGGAAAAGGCGATTCTACGTGAGCTGAGAGTATACGGTACTAAATTAGGACCAGAGTGTCAAAGACCTATTTAGCTTGCCTACTGACCTATTGAATGTGAGCAGTCACAGATAACAGAACATGGTTTTACAGTTGCAGAATTTTAACCCCCCTACAGGCTTGCCTAGGCGCAGAATAGTGATGTCCTATGAGCATGGTATCTATTACTTATTAGGAATGCAGAAAAACAGTAGAGCGATTTTAAACGACAACTTGAGATCCTAGAGGCATAGCCTTGAATCTTGATAATAATTAAGCAGCGTTTGAAAACCTTATTAAAAAGCGGACAGATTTAGTTAATTAAACCATTTCAGAGTATATAAACATGAATTTGGACTGATTTATTTAACTGAATTGTTTTAAGTCCTATGGAAATGATCTCTAGTTAAGCAAGGTAAAAACGAACAACATTTATTTGACCAAAGTGAAACCCCTATAGGCATGGTATCTATAGAGCTGATTTTAACCCTGTAGGCATGATCTCTATTATTAAAGCCATTTTTAGATCCTATAGGCATGGTTTCTAATATTGTGGAAGTAAAGCAAACATAACAAACACATTTGAATCAACACGACCCTATAAGCATGGTATCTACCCAATTTACCCAACACAACCCTCCCTTTTTCACTAATCGCCCCCCTGTTTGTTTACAATAATTATTACAGACCAATGAATTAAATAAAAAATACATAAATAAACAGGAGTTAATCTATAGGGAGCCTGTAGTAGGCCCAAATGACTTCCAAGCCTCCAATAGTCTCAAATGCCCAAAGTTCCATAGCCAATTTCATGTCTAGGCGTGTCAGAGTTCCCTAAGGACCTCAAGGATCCCGGGCAGTGCTCACACCTAGACCTTTCTCAAATAGTAACTGACTTAGGTGCAGTGTGGAAGTGCCAGCCCTGATATGCCAGAGTTCAGAGAGATCTCAAGGGTCTCAAGGCAGTACACATATCAGAGGGGCAGAACCTAGTAATCTAAGAGTAAAGTGAGAGTGCTTGACATAGTTTTGAAAAGGTTTTGAAAATAGTGCAGAGATGACGTTAGGAGTGGAAAAGGTTTTTAGAAAATAGGCAATAGTTTGGTAGTAAAAGATAGTTTGAGAAGAGTACCAAAACTCTTTTGAAAACAGCAGATAGTCAATTGGTCATAAAACATACAGATTCAGAAAACACTCAACAGATCTCACATGGGGATAAAGGGATTGGGACACAAAAGAGTCACATTGGGGGGGTACATGGATAGGTATAGAGGAAACATATAGTCAACATACTGCATAAAACACTTAGGGTCTTAGAGACTTAGTCGGCTAATCATGGACAGTAAATAGTTAAGACATAGATCATAGTTGTAATACAGGAAGCCTGACATGTCTTGAACAGGATTAAACATACAGTTTAGACATGCTAGGCAAAGAGGTAAGCAGGAAAAAGTGCAGAATATAAAGCATACATTGAACATGACAGAGTTTAGACATGCTAGGCAAAGAAGTAAGCAGGAATACAAGTTGAATTCATAACTGATGAACTAGTGCAGGAATGAAACACATAGGGTTTGGATTTCAAAATTTAACTAGAGACATACCAATTGAAGAAAAGAGTGCAGAATATAAAGCAGATATAGTTCCAATATCTAGCCTTGGCTTTCAGCCGGCTAGACCAGTGAATATCACAAGTATGCAGAAGAAAAGAGAGCTTTAGAGTGTAAGTGTGCTTTTTGTGAACTAATGTTCTGTTTTAAAGTGAGAATAGAAGAGTGCTTATATAGCAGTTCGAGGGTAGAGACAATAAGGTAAAAGAATCAGAAATCGGCAATTAAGGGCAATCAGAATCCAATCATATAAGGAGTTCAGAATAGACTCCTTTAATTAGGGGCAATTAGCCAAACGGTAACAACATGGGTTTAATTAAGGAAAAAAAGACTAAATCATACCAAATAAAGAATTAGTAAGAATCCCAAAGTTATACGGGCAAGCGATTAAGGCAGAGACAACCAATTAAAGTTATAAACAAGGAAACAAATAAAGTCTATGCATACCACTCTTTAACGGAGTAATGAATCAGCTAGAATTTCAAAGTAATACTGATTTCTAGAAAGAATATATATCAATTCCCATAAATAGAAAATAAACTAAGTAAAATTTAACAGAAACATAGAACTTAGTCGGAAAAAATTAGCTCAGAACCCTAATAGGGCTCAGTTAGAGAGAATATCACAAAAAGAGTCAGCAAGTTTAGCAGATAAAATAAGGTAAGAAATGAATAGTCAAGATTCGACACATAATTTTAACAAACAAAATAGTTAAATCGACACTGATTCAAGGAGAAATATATAGGTCTTAACATGAGTAGTCAGGATGAACAGAAACATATGGAATCAGTGAAAAGTTGAATTAAGAATCTCAGTAGAGGCATATTAGGGTAAGAAAACCACGAGACATTGAAATGGCCAAAGAGAAATCACAAGAACTAAAGCAAGAACACAGTCGATATACCAGTACTCAGAAACCAAACGAAGAACGTCAAAAAATTAGGGCTTTCAGTACAAGCGAGTTAAGGTTGCAACAAACTTACAAAATCAGTCGAAACACATGAGAAGCAGAAGATCAAGCACTCAAAAATCATCAAACATTTCGTAAAAGAAAGTTCCGAAAACCCTAGTTTAGAAAAAGATAAAAATCACTTTAAAATCATACGATTCTTGTAAACAATCTCAAGGTTGTTGTAAAACTCATATAAAATAGGTCCAATCCATTTCAGATCAATACAGATCTAAGAGGTTCAGAAGAAGGAAATTAGGGTTTCAAGGAGAACAACACAGAGGTGAAGAAACATGCTTAGAATACCCATAGATCATAGTCAACATAGGACGATCTTACTCGGAATCACACTGGAACAGCCTGAAACAGGCGAGAAAGGGACCATAGATGCAAGCCAACTGACCCTGGTCCCTTGAGAACCGTGGAGATGGCAATACCAACGTGAGGGAGGCCATTAGAGGCCTGGGGGTGGTGAGAAATCATCATATGTAGCCATAGATGAGTGCCAGTGATGTTCGATTAGGGTAAAGTTTGAGAGCGTTTGAGAGAGGAGAGGGATTTCGGGGCGGCAGACAGTGGAAATGAAAGGGTTTTAGGGGGGTCGTTTGTTTTATTTTAGGTAAGGTTTTTTGTGGCCGTTGATCTCTTATGACCAACGGCCGAGATTAAAGGGTTTTGGTGCCAGATCGGGTAGCCGGGTTTGGGCTGGGTAAATTTAAATTTAAAATTTGCCTGGTATTGGGTTGAAATAGGGCTGAAATTGAAATAAAAATAGGCCAGATCTTAAATAGCCACTTTTAATAACTATATAATTTATAAAATAATAAATGATTTCCAAAAAATATTTTCGTGTACTGAAAATGATTTAAAATATTTATTTAACATTTTAAAAATATAAAAGATCATTTCATGCATAAATAATGTAATTATGAATTAGTATGGCTATTATTGCAAAGATGTGCAATTTAACCTAAAAATGTAAATATAATTGTAAAATATGCACTAAAATATTTAAACACTATTTGGCATAAATAAAGAATTTAGATGACTAAATCATCACAAAAGTAATTTGAAGGATAATTATTAGATATTTATATAAATAAAAAGGGAAGAAATAAATTGATTTGGAGCTTTTAAAATTATAGAAAAATTCTAAAAAATGTTTTATGCATGATTATAACTGCATATGTGCTATTTTGAAAGTATATATATGTTCTAAAATATGTGAGGAAAAAATTGGGTATCAACAGCTGCCCCTCTTTACCCGGGAAGGATGAAAGAGTTTTCGGGTACAGAAATGATGGCCAATTCTGACCGAATGGAATGTTTTAAAAGATAGAGGCCGGACTCCGGTCTTGAGTTGCCTACATATCCCTGATTTTACAGGAATCAGGCCATGTGTAGTTCTGGATTCATTGGCGGAATATAACGATAAAGTCATTGCAAGGACGGACACGAGATGCCTCAGCCTCAGGTCTGGCTGGGAAAGCATGACATCGGGGCTGGGCCCCACCACTCTGAACCACATCCCTGGGACGGTCTCCTGCTGGCTGGCCTCCACCTCTAGCGGCCTGACCTCCACCTCTAGCGGCCTGACCTCCACCTCTAACACCTCCACCTCCACCTCTAACTATCTGACCCCTGCCCCTAGCTGGCTGAGCGGGCGGTGGAACACCCGGTGCCTGAACCATGGCACGAGAACCCTGATGCTGAGAACTGCTCGACGCTCGAGGGAAAAATCTAGCAATGTGCCTCAGATCACCACAAGTATAACAAGTCCTCGACTGCTAACCCTGAAACTGACCCTGATGACCTGAGTAACCACCCTGAAAACTCTAGAGCGGAGGTGCACTGATAGGAGCTGGTGATGCACTGTAGGGTAGCTGGTTTGAATACTGCATATGAGAGCCACGGCCACCTGGAGCACCATGAGAAACCTGCAGTGCTGAATGAAACGGCCTGGGAGGATGGCCCCTACCAAAAGAATCCTTGCCTCCAGACGAGGCACCACTGAATCTACCAGAATGACGAGGCCTCTTGTCAGACCCCTGACCACTCCCCTGAGCTAGAACCATCTCAACCCGCCTGGCCACATTGGCCCATCCTGAAAAGAAATCTCGCTCCATGTCTCCTTAGCCATCTGCAATCCAATAGGCTGAGCGAGTCCCTCAATGAACCTCCTCACTCTCTCTCTCTCGGTGCAGAGTATAAGAAGAGCATGACGAGCCAAATCAACAAATCTAGTCTCATACTGGGTGAAAGTCATAGAACCCTGCTGGAGGCGCTCAAATTGCCTCCGATAATCCTCTCTCCGGGAGATGGGGAGAAACTTCTCCAAAAATAGCTGAGAGAACTGATCCCAAGTTAGAACTGGTGATCCAGCCGGCTAGCCAAACAATAATCTCTCCACCACTTCATGGCGGAACCTGATAGACGAAAAGCAGCAAAATCGACCTCATTGGTCTCCACTATCCCCATGTTCCGAAGAACCTCACAGCAACTGTCCAAATAGTCCTGGGGATCCTCTGAAGATGTACCATATGTAGTAGTAAAAAGCTTGGCGAACCTGTCCAGCCTCCACAAGGCATCAACAGACAACTGACCCATCACCGGTCTGTGCTACAACACCCGGCTGAACTACCCCAACTGGCTGAGCTGCTGGAGTCTGGAACTGGGGAGCCATCTGCTCTGGAGTGCGAGTAGTAGGAGTCTGGGCTCCTCCTCCATCCTGAGAAACAGCTAGTGCTACATGGAATAAGCCTGCCTGGGTGACACTCTCCATAAGGCCCACTAGACGGACCAGAGCATCCTGGAGTAGTGGGGTGGCGATGAACCTCTTTGGAACCTGAGCTAGCCCTCTGGGACTGTCTGGCCGGAACCTCATCCTCAAACTCAACCTGAGTCTCTGCCGCTAGTGCTGCTGGTCGAGCTCTGGGCTGAGCCCTGCCTCTGCCTCGGCCTCTAGCACGGCCTCAGCCTCTGCCCCTCGTAGGAGCTTCCACTAGGGGCTCGGGCTGCTGGTCAGCTGATGAAGCAGTACGTGTTCTCACCATCTGCGAAAGAACAGAGTGGAAATTCAATTAGCATTGAGAAATCAAGTCGCACGACAGGAAAGAATAGATGTGAAGCTTTTCCTAAGATCTGTAGCCTCTAGGGGATAAGCACAGACGTCTCCGTACCGATCCCTCAGACTCTACCTAGCTTGTTCATGAATTGTGAGAACTAAGCAACCTAGAGCTCTGATACCAACTTGTCACGACTCGGATTTCTCACCCTCGGGAATCGTGATGGCGCCTACTCGTGAAAGCTAGGCAAGCCGACAATTTCAATTTTTCTACCATTATAATTAACCAAACAAGAACTGATAATAGTTAAAACAAGATAATTAAGAAGTGCGGAAAATGATATAACAATACCACAACTCAAGTACATAACTACCCCATTGACCTGGTGTCACAATCCATGAACGACTAAGATTTACTACAAATACAAGTCTGAAAGAAATACAACTGTTCTCGAAGTAGAAGAGAAAGCAGAAAACTAAATCGGGGAAAGGGGAACTTCAGGCTCTGCGAACGCCAGCAGATCTACCTTTGTCTCCCTGGATTGAAGGCAGCTACCTCAAGCTACTCACAAGGTCCGGCACCGAAATCTGCACAAAAAATGCAGAGTGCAGCATCAATACAACCGACCCCATGTATTGATAAGTGTCGAGCCTAACCTCGGCGAAGTAGACACAAGGCTAGGACACGACAACCATATAAACCTATGCAGTTAAATCATATACGAATAGAACAATAATAACAGGAAATAACAAATAAAGATGGAAAGGGGAACATGCTGCGGGGAATATCAAATTCTAACAGTAATTCAATAGAGAAGTATAATGAACACCATATTTGTATCAACAGTAATAACAAAACAGTAACACGTGCACGGCATCACCCTTCGCGCTTTTACTCTCGTCCTCGCCATAAAAAATAATAAAAACGGCACGGCATCACCCTTCATGCACTAACTCTCATAATCATGGCACGGCATCACCCTTCGTGCATTAACTCTCACATTATCTGCACAGCATCACCCTTCGTGCATTAACTCTCACAATATCGTGTACGACATCACCCTTCGTGCTTTACACTCTTCCTCACCCAAACAATAGAAACAATACATCCCGGCAAGGGAATCAACAATAGAAACAATAACATCCCGACAAGGGAATCAATAATAGATACAATAATATCCCGACAAGGAAATCAGCTATAACCAATCTCGTTTCAACAGTTAATTCTATGAAATAAGTCTTAACTTGAGTCAATACTCATCAATGATCAAATACTCAGCAATATCATAAAACTTGCTCAACATAGAGAAACATCATTTTTAGCATGAACAGTGCATGATAAGAGACACAACGGGCATAATATAAGATCCACTTGCATGCTCGACACCAACGTATAGATACTCGCCACCCTACCTATACGTCGTACTCAACACTAACACGTAGCAAAAAAGACCACAACACATATTCCCTCAAGCTAAGGTTAGGCCAAACACTTACCTCAATTCCACGGAAAAAATCAAGCCTCAATTACCGCTTTACCTCTCGGTTCCACTTCCAATCCGCTTGTATCTAGTCATAATTTACTTAATAACATCAATTAATGCTAAATAAACCAATTCTAATGCATGAATATAGATTTCCCAATGTTTTCCCCAAAAATTCAAAAACCGACCCCGGGCCCGCTTGGTCAAAACTCGAAGTTCGAACCACAACCCGATTACCCATTCACCCACGAACTCAAATATGCAATTGGTTTTGAAATCGAACCTCAATTTGAGGTCCAAATCCCCAAAATTCGAAAATCCTAATTTCTACCCAAGAACACCCAGTTTCCCATGAAAAACCCTAGATTTGAAGTGAAATCATGTAAAAAGATGAATTAGATTGAAGAAGACGAGTTACAAATCACTTACTTATGATTTGGAGAAGTTTAAGTCTTTGAAAAATCGCCTAGGGATGCTTAGGGTTCGAAATTTTGAAGAATGAAGTTGAAATCCAGTCCAAATGATGTTTTGTTCAGGTGCAGATGTCGCAATTGCGATAGGAGCTTCGCAATTGTGAAGCTCGCAATTGCGAACTTGCTGTATGTCTGCTCCTTTCGCAATTGCGAGCATTTTGTCGCAATTGCGATGACTGGCGCCTCCCTGATGGCTTCGCAATTGCGAAGGAAGGTTCGCAAATGCGAACAAGGCAGGCCTGGGCTTTCTTCGCAAATGCGATCAAGCCCTCGCAATTGCCAGGCTTGTTGGGCTCGCAATTGCAAAGCCTGACCTCGCAATCGTGAGATCAGAGCCTGCAACACATACCAGCTGCAACAGTAATTTTCTCTAAGTCCAAGCTCACTGCATGGCCTATCCAAAACTCACCCGAGTCCTCGGGGCTCCAAACCAAACATGCATGCAAGTCTAAGAACATCATACGGACTTGCTCGTGCGATCAAATCATCAAAATAGCATCAACAACTACGAATTTAACCCCAAATTCATGAAATTCATAAGATAGTTCAAAATTTCTATTTTCTCAACCTAGGGTCCGATTTATATCAAATCAACTCTAATTCTTACCAAATTTCTTAGATTCGACATAAATATTATTTTAAACCTGTACCGGACTCCGAAACTAAAATACGGGCCCGATACCATCAAGATCACACACCGTTTCATTTCCAAAAATCCTTATATTTTCCAGCAAATAATTTTCTTTAAAAATTCTTTTCTCGGGCTAGGGACCTCAATACTCGATTCCGGGCATACGCCCAAGTCCCATATTTTACTATGGACCTTACGAGACCGTCAAATCACGGGTCCGGGTCCGTTTACCAAAAATGTTGACCGAAGTCAACTTTAATCAATTTTGAAGACCAAATTCAATATTTTTCTTAAATTTCACATAAAAACTTTCCAGAAACGCGTCCGGAATGCGCACGTAATTCGAGGTAAAACAAAAGGAGGTTTTTAAGGCATCGGAAAATTGATTTGACTTCTAAAACAAGAGATGACCTTTTGGGTCATCACAGCCCAACATACATTACAAAGTGGGTTCGTTGCAACTATTTTTTTAACAACAAATTAACCCAAATAGTCGATCACCCAATTGCTTAAATTAAAAATAGCTGGTCAAAGTATAATACATGCATAATTTATGTATTATATGTGTATATTTAATGTATAAACCATGTATAGGGCGAGAAAAAAATTAAACAATGAATATGACAGGTTATTTGTGTAAAAATCCCTTAACCTTGCAAGTATAAAAGTGGGCGTATGTGTAACTATAGTTTTTTCCTAAAACTATCACTTTTATGTCCTATTTGGGTGTTCAAATAAATTCCCAGAGCACATTAAATTCAATTTAATAAACTGTACAAGCATTGATAATGTTGTAGTTGGCAAAATCAGAGACAAAAAGAGATTCACTATTTAGTAACATTCCATGATTTTCAGAAAAAGTTCCAACGTAACCTAATTTATTTAAAAACATGAGTTAATGCAAGGAAATAAATTAAGGTATTATTGTTCTCCTAACCAAGTGAAAACCACTAAAATTCAGTAAAGACTATTTGTAATCCTGCGAGGTCATGAATATAATTTGTTATCCCATAAATAAAGATTTAGTTATAAATGTTTAACCAAAAAATGGAATTTTGACTAAAGCTATAATTTAGAAGAACACGGGTTACTGATAATCGCAAAAATGTATAAAAGAAAGTAATTTGGATATCCAGAATATAATTAAATAAAATAAGTAAACCAAAGTATATTCAGATGATCTTTCGTGTCCCTACAATTGTTCAATTCTCCCCTTTTTATAGCTATTTTTGAGATATATGTCTTGCCTTTGTCATAATAAGGTCATTATGGGCAATTAATGACATTGAATGATACGTTACATAATCATTATATTCAAGACAGATTCTATAACGTTTTTAGTATTTAAGGCTTATTAAATGTTGCATTTGGACTCTCATGTGTTGTCAAATTCATTCCCTTGATTCTTCTTGATTCTTGAATTTAAATGTCTTGAATAGGTACGGGCGCCGAATCCCTTGAATGTCCGCCCGTGCCTCTTCCTTTGCCTTTGCTCGCATCCATTGCTACTCGTGCCTCATGGCTAGTTGAAATTCTTTGACCATTTGACCAGTCTACGTGTCACGACACATCATCTCCATACTACTTTAATATGTAAACTCAATTTTCCCAATACAGATAGTCTCCCCCCCCCCCCCCCCACCACTTGCCATTTATTCATCAATTGAATATTTGGGAAGTGGATTTCATTAAAATGGGAATTTTTGGTACCATTAATGCTGTGACAGAATTGACGCTTCAATTGTCACTTCCATTTAATGTGTTTCACACGTGTCACCTTCCTATTGGTTCTGCAGTTTTGCAGCACTTTTTTAGGTTTTCTTTTCGGCTTCCCTGTTTACGAAGTGTCAGTTATCATTATTATGGTCCTTCCATCATTGCACTTTTTCCTTTGACGGTTGCTCATCAGTATAAATATAACTTCTTTCTTTGTCTTTACCTCATAAAGTTTATTGAACACTTTATTTCTCAAATCTCTGTTTGTTTCTTCCTCGTATCATCCTTTTTCATTATGTCTTCATCGAATCCTAACCCTAGAAGGGCTTCCATTGTTGATACCCTCCCTAGTGCTCTTAGTAGAGGCAGAAGAGGAGGTAGGCACCGTAGTTCGGGATCTGCACGAGGCTCTTCTGTTTTATCTCCTAGTTCTGGTCCTTCTTCTAGAACCAGAGGTTCCCTTTCTCAAAAATCTTCCTCTAGGGGTAAAGAACCTTCTGAACCACTACGTGAACCATTAGTAGAAGAGATAGTCCCTAAGGAATTGTCTTTTTATCATGACAAGGAATCTCTTAGGAATCAGGTTTCTACTTTAGATCGTGCTGATGCTTTTCTCACTCAGATTACAGAAATTTTGGCTCCTGTAGTTTGCAAAGATTGCCATTGGAGTGATGACTTTCCTATTATCATTCCTAACCCAAATCAGAGAATCACTTCTTACTTGATGGGGTTTTCTTTTGTTTATACATACCCTTTCACCTTAGGGTTCAAACCAGCTATTGACCCAGTCATTCTTGATTTTTGTCGTTTCTTCGATGTTTGTTTGGGTCAGATTGGCCCAATCATATGGAGGGATGTTGCCTGTTTAAGGCATTTAACCAATTCAGCTGGTGTTCCGTTTACTTTCCCTCACCTAATTCATCTTTACTCCCCTAGGCTTTTTCGCAATGGTGTTTTCACACTAGTAGCCAGGAGTAAGGGGGTTTGGTGAGCCCTAAGGAAGACAAGGACCGTGGATGGTATGCCCGGTTTGTTGCTGCCCCCATTGCTGGTTTAGTGGGTGAAGATAACGTTCCCTTCCCTAAGAAGTGGAACTTTGCATGTAAGTCTTTTATCCTGTTCGTGCCTTTTTTTCCTTCAAGTTAATCGACTTTTCTAATTTTGCTTTTCTTTTTCCTTTTTTAGCAACCATGGGAGTTGAGGAAGATGTTCCCATTTTCCGTGGCTGGGTAGACAGATTACTGAAGACAGCACCAATGGATGGGAGGTCTTGGAAGACACTTTCTAGCCGTTTTGGTTGGAAAGTAAAGACTCATGGTAAGAGCTTCTTATTTTGTTTCGTCTTTCATGCGTATGTTTCTCTTTATGGCTCTAATTTCAATCCATCTTTTTATCAAGATTTGCTATTCGAGGTGTTACTGCCGAGGCAGTTGCGGCCTCTCGTGCCTCTTCGAGTACCCGTATCTCCTTGGAAAGGGCTCAAGAAATAGTCTTGGGTTCTTCGTCGAAGAGAAAAGCCATTGAAGAAGAAGATTCCGAAGAAGAGGAAGATGGAGGCTCTTTGGTGACAAGGCCTCGAGCTCGAAGACGCATAATTTCCGATGACGAAGCAGAGGCGTCTCCCCGTCATTCCGTTCCTCTTACTGAGTCTATTGAAGCCCCGGTGATAATTCTCGACGATGACGTTGACCCTGGGGATACTCGTGAGTCCATTGAACAGCTTTTTATTTGCGGTTTTGATAGTGGAAGTTTAGGGCATGTTTTAGATGAAACACCCCTAGCCTCTTTTTCAACTCCCGTGCCTGCAATTCCTTCATTGCCACCCCCAGCTGTTATTGTTCCTTCCTCAACTATTCTTACCTCGACTGTTCTTACCTCTTCTACCACTCCTCCTTTGACAATTCCACCTCCAATCGTTCATCATACTGAGGTGGGTTCTTCAAGTAGAAGTGACACTATGAGGAGGGTGGTTATTGAAGTTCCTGCTGAGAGCAGCCTTTTGAGGAAATCAGGTCAGGCAGATGTATGGTTGGAGCCTTTGCTTGGCCCAATTGAAAAAGCAAAGCTGGAGAGCCATAGTTCCCTGACTCTGATGAACGATATTGTGCATGCTACTTTGATGGTATTTATATTTTTTTACTTTGTAATTTTTTTTCTTTGGGATTCTAATTTCTCTTTCCCCCCTTTTTGTAGGCCAATCTTATCGGTACAGAATGAACAGAATCCCCCTCTTGGAGCAGATAGCACGCGATTCTCAGCAGAGAGCACGCGATTCTTAGTTAGAGGCATTCAATTGGAAGGAGCAGTTCGAGAGTTTACAAATTGATGTGGAATTCTTACAAGGGAGCAAGAGTACCTTAGAGCAGCAACTGCGAGCTTTAACCTCAGAATTAGTAGTTGCAAAAGCTTCCTTAAGCCAAACAGAAAAAAAAAGAGCGTTTCGAGTCTTCCTTCTCAGAACAACTATCCAAGACCAGTGAAGAGAACAGAGAGTTGAAGGTTCTCTTGAGTCAAAAAGAGACTTACTCTGGGAGCTCGTGCAAAGCTTAACTCAAGCACAAGAAGACCTTCGAGTCTCTCTGATAAGGTGCGTGCTTTAGAAAGCTCCCATGCCTCTCTTCAAATTTCTTACAACTCTGCCCTGACTGAAAATGAGGAGCTAAAGAATGAGATTGCTGATTGGGAAAGGGATTATGAGACCCTTGAAGAGAAATCTGCTATTGAGGCAAGTTGGGCATTTCTGAACTCACGCCGTGATACCCTGATTGAAGCTGACCAAGAAAATTTCAACTTAGAGTCTGAGTTGGCTAAGGTCAATGAAACCATTGAGAAGGCTCAACAAACTCAAGATTTTCCTTCTCCTGTGGCCGAAGCTTCCGGGAATGTTGAAGTTGATATGGGTACCTCAACTCTTCCAAGCCCTATCGAGCCTGTTGCTGCGAGTCAAGATCAACCCGCAACTGTTGATGCACCTGCCCAAGTTGAGCATGTTGCCGTTGATGCACCTTCTTCAGTTCCTTCATCTTCTTAATGATAAACTTAAACAATTTGAATTCTCTCTTTTTTGCAGGTACCTTTTTGGAAGGTTATGTTTAAAACCCTCAGTTTCATTTGAGGGTTTGTTTTGAAAATTGCAATCAAACCCTTAGCCTTTTTTAAGGGTTGATTTTGGAAACGCAAGTCCCCAAGTCCTTTTACGGGGCAATCTGTATATACAATTCGTAGTTCTTCGACTAAGTTTTTACTTAGTCTTAAACTTTAATATTTTAGAAGTTTTCTCGTTACTATCTTGAACTTCTATTTAATTTATTCTTGCCTTTATTTCTAAGGACTTATAGAATAATCTGCATTTTTATTCTTTAGAAAATCCTTCTGTTAACTTCATGAATAACTAAATTAAACATGAATTTTATAAAAGAGGGCCCTTTTATATTTCGACACCTAATGATGAAGACGTCTCAACTTTATAATGGTGTTAATATACGATAAAAGAAATAGGAACACACATGTTTCTTTTGAAATAACATTGACAAGTTTTTATTTGAACTTTGTCTAGTTTTGAATAATTCTTTACATGTATTCGAATTACATCTATAACTTTCTCGTAACTGTTTTTCTTGTAACAGATTTTTAAGAAAAATAAAGATACGAGGTTTTTCTTTATAACCCGTTTCAGAATAATAAAAATACGAGGTTTTTCTTTATAACTCGTATTAGTACATGGCTTTTACCCTAACTACAGTAAGGTTTTCTTTGGCCTTGGCTCGTGATTTTGTGACTTTTACTCTGCACTTGACTCTATAGCCCACTTAGCCAACCTACCTGATAATTCATGCTTATGTAATATATTACGTAAAGGGTAGGCAGTTACTACAACAATAGGATGACACTGAAAGTAAGGTCTTAATTTTCTAGATGCCATGATTAATGCAAGTGCAAGCTTTTCTAGTTGAGGATACCGCGTCTCCGCATCTAACAAAGACTTACTAACATAATAAATAGGGGATTGTTTACCTTGTTCTTCTCGAACCAAAATAGCACTTACCGCTACTTCTGAAACAGCAAGGTAAATGAGTAGTCTTTCCCCAGCCTTTGGTTTTGCTAGCAAAGGTGGATTTGATAAGTATGTTTTCAAATTCCTGAGTGCCTGTTGACATTCCTCATTCCATTCAAATGATCCCGCTTCTTAAGGGCTGAGAAGAATTTAAAGCACTTCTCTGATGATTTAGAAATGAATCTTCCCAAGGCTGCAATCCTCCCTGTTAATCTTTGAACTTCTTTCTTGCTTGAAAGTATATCAGGGATTTCTTCAATGGCCTTAATCTGTGCAGGATTTACCTCAATACCACGGTTAGAAACAAGAAAACCTAAGAACTTACCTGATGCAACACCAAATGCACATTTTTCGGGATTTAACTTCATATTAAATTTCCGCAAAATTTTAAACGTTTCAGTCAGATGCGATATATGATCTCCTGAGTGCTGAGTTTTAACAAGCATATCATCTATATAGACCTCCATAGTTTTTCCCAAATGCTCTTGAAACATTTTGGTAACTAACCACTGATACGTTGCTCCTGCATTCTTTAGACCAAAAGGCATTACTTTATAACAATAAGTCCCCCTGTCTGTTATGAATGAAGTTTTTTCTTCATCACTCGGATCCATTTTAATCTGATTATAACCTGAATATGCATCTAAAAAACTTAACAACCCATGCCCTGCAGTAGCATCAATTAGTTGATCTATATGAGGTAATGGAAAAGAGTCTTTAGGACAAGCTTTGTTAAGATCTGTATAGTCTACACAGACTCGCCATTTACCGTTATTTTTAGGTACCACAATAGTGTTGGCTAGCCACTCAGGATACTTTACCTCACGAATAGACCCATTTTTTAACAATTTGTGCACCTCATCCTGAATCACCTGATTTTTGAAAGTGCCTTGCTTTCTTTTCTTTTGTTTGATAGGTGGATGAGATGGGTCTTCATTCAACTTATGAGTCATTACCTCCAGTGGTATACCTGTCATATTAGAATAGGACCAAGCAAAATAATCTGCGTTAGCTTTTAAAAATTCAATCAACTTACGTTTCATATCCGGGCTGAGATTGGCTCCTATATACACTTTTCTTTCTGGCCAGTGTATAAACAAAACCACTGCCTCCAGCTCTTCTATCGTCGTTTTGATGTTTTCATTTTCTTCTGGTTCTTGAATGGAATCGGGCCTTGAGTCCACATCTGTTTGCCCTTGTTCAGTTGAGGTTGATGTTATGTTGTCCTCAACTGAATTCTGTAATTGCTATTTCTCTTCACCCTTCGCACTTAAATTCGCCACTGAGTTGATGTTCTTAGATGTCTGTTGGTCTCCCCTGATTTGACATATTCCCCATGGCGCTGAAAATTTAATGACTTGATGCAAGGTTGATGGAACAGCGTCCATGTCATGGATCCATGGCCTCTCAAGAATTATGTTGTAAGCCATTTCCATTTCCACTACCTGAAATTTTGTGTCTTTGACAACGCCTTCTGCGAATGTAGTAAGCATCACCTCCCCTTTCGTTACAATACTGGAATTGTCAAATCCTGACAAAGTATGCGCTTTTGGTACCAATTTATCTTCTGCTTGCATCTCGCGTAGTACTCGTACCAAAATAATGTTCATGGAACTACCTGGATCAATTAAAACTCGTTTCACGTTAGTGTCATGTACAAGTAAAGATATTACCAGTGCGTCGTTATGTGGAGTTAATAGACCCTCGGCATCTGCATCATCGAACGTAAGATTTTCTTCCTCCAAGACATGTCGCATCCGCTTCCCGTGGGTAATTGTTACTTTGGAAATCTTGTTAGCTGCAGTATATGATACACCATTGATATCTTCACCCCCACTTATAACGTTGACAGTTCTTTGAGAAGGTGGTTTTGGAGGCTCCTGCCTGTTCTTCATGTAAGCTTGCTTTCCCTTCTCACTGAACAACTCAGTAAGATATCCTTGTTTTAGTAAATGATCAGCTTCACCTTGTAAAAATCTGCAGTCTGCTGTTTTATGCCCGTGGTCATTGTGAAACTTGCACCAATGATCAGGGTTATGCCTGTTTGGATTCGATCTCATCTCTTTCGGCCATCGAACCTTATCTCCCATGCTTCTTAAAACAGCCACGAGTTCGGAAGTGCTCACGTTGAAATTATAACCGCCAAACCTTGCCTTTAGACCTCTATCATCATCTCGTGATTCACGTGTGCTTCGGTCATTCCCAAATCTAGATGATGAGCCTGACTCTTTATTCCTCGATCTGTGATCGTACCTTTGATTGTCCTGTTTTGACCGTGAGTCTCTTCCCGTAGGTCCCATGTATGGCTCGTACCTATTTTTAGCGGACCTTTTTTCATTTTCCGCCCGTCTTGAGCTTACCTTTTCTTCTTTTTGATGTCGTGAAATAATATCTTCTTCAATCCTCAACTTTGTGCTATATCTGTTGTAAACGTCATTCCATGTTGTAGCGGGGAATTCACGAAGGCTTTCCTTGAGTCGCCTCGTAGCTTCTAAGCTTTTCTCATTCAAATTGCTTGTGAAAGCTATAGCTGCCCAGTTATCTGGTACACGTGGCAATGTCATTCTTTCACGCTGAAATCTGTCCACAAATTCCCTAAGCAATTCTGAGTCCCATTGTTTTTAAAAATATCTTCCATTCTTTTTTCGACTTTTTGAGCTCCCGAGTGTGCTTTGATGAAAGAATTTGCAAGCTCAGCAAAAGAATTTATAGAATTTTCGGGTAAAAGAGAATACCATGTTGGTGCACCCTTAATGAGTGTTTCACCAATTTTTTTGACTAATACTGATTCAATCTCCTGCTTAGTCAAATCGTTGCCTTTTACGCCTGTTGTGAATGCAGTCACGTGGTCTCGTGGGTTTGTTGTTCCGTCGTATTTTGGTATATCAGGCAGTTTGAATTTCTTTGGAATTGGAAGGGGAGCAGCGCTTGGCTTCCAGGGCTGTTGAGAATACTTATCCATATCTACCCCTTTGATCACGAGTGGCACCCCGGGTATTTGCTCTATGCGGTCACTTTGCTCCTTGAGCTGTTTCTGCAATGTTAGTATTAAGTTTTGTAAATCAGAATTAACTAAATTACCTGGTTCTCCCTCCTGTGATTCGTTGGGGGGTTCCACCACTACCTAAATTAACGAGCCCGGAACGAGGGTTCTCCAGAGTGTTGTTATTTGGAGTGGGTGTGGGCGGTGCAACAGGTAATTGGCTAACAAAAGCCTAAAGAGCTTTATTGACTTGTGAGGCAATAAGTTTTTGCAAAGCCTCATCCATAGTTTCAACATTTTCGAATTGAGCCTGTCCATCTGTATGAGACCCATCAGGAGTGCCTTCACGAGACCGCCGTGGAGAGCCTCGTGGAGAAGGAATCAGTACGTTATTGTTCTGTGGATCTCCCTGAAGTTGCTGGGTTGTTTGATTTTCTTGGTTTCCTTGAATGTTGTAATTATTGTTCGACATGGTTGATGCAACAAGGAAAGTTAGGCTGAAATAAAATGGATTATCAGATTCCCGGTAACGGACCAATTTGTTAGCCAAAAATAAACTNAGAGGTTCAGAAGAAAAAAAATTAGGGTTTCGAGGTGAACAACACAGAGGTGAAGAAACATGCTTAGAAACCCATAGATCATAGTCGATGTAGGACGATCTTACTCGGAATCACACTGGAACAGCCTGAAACAGGTGATAAAGGGGCCATAGATTCAAGCCAACTAACCCTGGTCCCTTGAGGACCATGGAGATGGCAATACCAACGTGAATGAGACTACTAGAGGCCTGGGGGGTGGTGACGGATGAGTGACGATGAGGTCCGATTAGGGTTAGGTTTGAGAGCATTTGAGAGAGGAGAGGGATTTCAGGGCGACGGATGGTGGGAAATGAAAGGGTTTGGGGGGTCATTTGGGACTAAAAAAGGAAGGGGCTGTTTGTGGCCGTTGATCTCTATGATAAACGGCCGAGATTGAAAGGGTTTTGGGGCTGGATCGGGTATTAGGGTTTGGGATGGGTAAATTTAATTTGAAATTGGGCTGGTATTGGGTTGAAATTAAGACCAAAATTGAAATAAGAATAGGCCAGATTTTAAATAGCCACTTTTAATAACTACATAATTTATAAAAATAATAAATGAGTTCAAAAAAATATTTTCGTGTACTAAAAATGATCTAAAATAGTTATTTAACATTTTAAAAATATAAAAGAGCATTTTATGCATCAATAATGTAATTATGCATTAGTATGGGCGATTATTGCAAAGATGTGCAATTTAGCCTAAAAATGTAAATATAATTGCAAAAAAAAAATGCACTAAAATATTTAAACACTACTTTGGCATAAAAAAAGAATTTAGATGACCAAATCATCACAAAAGTAATTTGAAGGATAATTATTGGGATATTTTATAAATAAAAGAGAAGAAATAAATTGATTTGGAGCTTTTAATATTATAGAAAAATTATAAAAAATGTTTGTGCATGCTTAGAACTGCATATGTGCTATTCTGAAAGTATATATATGTTTTAAAATATGTGAGGGAAAAATTGGGTATCAACAAGGAAGATCCTCGATAAAAACTCTAATTAGAGCAGGATATTATTAGCCAAAAATGGAAGAAGATGCGGAAAGCTTTATGGCCAAATGTGACAAATGCCAACGATATGGTAACAACATGCATCACCCAGCAGATTTATTTCATCCGGTTATTTCACCATGGCTTATGAAGTGGGGGATGGATATCGTGGGTCCACTACCACAAGCCAAAGGAAATGTACGATTTTTGCTAGTACTAACCAATTATTTTACCAAGTGGGTAGAAGCTGGTGCCTAACAGGTACGGGAAAAAGAAGTCGGGGACTTCGTTTGGGAAACATAATATGTCGGATTTGAGTACCAAAAGAAACCGTGTTTGATAACGGCCCGTAATTTATAAGTGCGAAAATCACAGTATTCTTTTAGAGTTTGCAGATTAAAAGGATAACTTCCACACCTTATCATCTTGTGGCTAATGGACAAGTTGAATAAAAAAACAAGGTTATTATTAATAACTTGAGGAAAAGATTAGAGGAGTCAAAAGGTAAGTGGCCAGAAGTGTTACCAGGAGTCTTATGGGCTTACCGCACGACAGCAAAAACAGGTACGAGAAAGACTCCATTCTCACGTGTGTATGGTGCTGAAGCCTTAATCCCTATTGAAATAGTTGATTCAAGTACGAGATACACCCAATGTAACGACCCGACCGGTCGTTTTGAGCTCTAGCGCGTCGCTCAGCAGTTTGGGGCCATGAGCCGCTACTTCACGTATGTCTTTATGCTCGTTCGAGGACGAACAAAAGTTTAAGTGTGGGAGGATGTTACGACCTGTCCGGTCGTTTTTGGAATTTACGTCCCGATCCCCTATTAACTGCTTTACCCAAGTTTATTTCAGATATTTTGATTTGCCGGGACGTTCGGTTTTGAGTTTCGAAGAAAGAGCTTAAGTGTTGGAAAATCGAACGTAGTCGAAACAGTGTGAAGACGGACTCGGAATGGCAATTCGTGGGTTCCGTTAGCTCCGTTAGGTGATTTCGGGTTTAGGGGCGTGGTCGGATTGTGTTTTCGAGGTCCGTAGCTAATTTAGGATTGAAATGCCGAAAGTTAAATTTTTGAAGTTTTCGGTTTGAAAGCGAGATTTTGATCTGAGGGCCTAAATGAAATTCTTGAAGTTGGAATAGCTCCATAGTGTTGAATGTGACGTGTGTGCAAAATTTCAGGTCATTCGGACGAGGTTTGATAGATTTTTGATCGAAAGCGTATTTTTAGAGTTTTTGAAATTCTTAGGCTTGAATTCGATGAAAAATAGGTGTGTTGATGTTATTTGAAGTATTTTGAAGATTGGTACAAGTTTTAATGATGATTTAGGATTGGTTGGAATGTTTGGTTGAGGTCCCTGGGGCCTCAGGTGTGTTTCGGGAGGTTAACGGATCAATTCGGACTTGAAGAAAGCTGCTGAAATTTCAGCTTCTGCAATTTTCGCTTTTGCAGTGAACAGTACCGCACCTGCAGTGAACAGTGACCGCACCTGTGGTGAACAGTACCGCACCTGCGGTGAACAGTAACCGCAGGTGCGAAAATTGTTGGACAGACTATTTCAAGTTCTGAAAATGGGACTTCGTCCCATTTTCCATTTTTGGCGATTTGGAGCTCGGTGAGGCGATTTTTCGAGAGATTTTCAGAGGGAACAACAGGGTATGTGTTCTTAACTTAATTTTGGTTAGATTACTCGAATCTATTACTAGTTTTGGCATTTAATCCGTGAATTTTGTTGGAAAAGTTTAGAAAACCCTCTCGGATAGAATCACGAATTTGAGGGTCGAAATGTTATGGGATTTGGACAATTTTGGTATTGTTAGACTCGTGAGAGTGCGAGGATTCTGAAAATATAAATTTTACCCGATTCCGAGACGTGGGCCTGAGGGGCGTTTTTGTCATCTTACCCAATTCCGCATCTTAGCTTAGAATTTAATTATAGAATCAATTATTTGAAGTGTTATTTACATTATAAAATTGAATTGAATAGATTTGGGCCTTTTGGAGTCGAGTACTCGTGGCAAGAGCGTAGTTTCTAGTTGATTTGAGCCGGTTCGAGGTAAGTGGCTTGTCTAACCTTGTGTGGGGGACCTTTCCCTTAGGATATGATGTTTGATAATTGAAATGCCTTGTACGTGAGGTCACAAGCGCGTACTTGAGCTAATTGTTGAAAACCCCGATTTTATTTTTAGTATTTAAGCTGAGTGACTTTCCTTCCTATTTATTTTATTTGCGACTTTAGCCTGTTGTTAGTTTAGAATAGCATGTTTAGTTGACTTAATTTCCTTTTTGCTTAAACTGCTTTAATTGCATTACGTGAAGCATGTTAGACTAGGATTAACTGTTTACTTGATACGTATTTAGCATTTAATTGAGTATCCTTGTGTTGCTTCTATGTGTTTTAATTTGGGACTACGTGACGGCATCCCGGGAGATCCCCTGTATGTATTTATGATTTGGAATGAGGTGCGGGATACCAAGAGATCCCTGGCACGTATATTGAGGATACTAAGAGATCCTCGGGATACTAAGAGATCCCTGGCATATATTGAGGATACCAATAGATCCTCGGTATACCAAGAGATCCCTAGTGTGTATATATATGGAGGATACCAAGAGATTTTCAGGATACCAAGAGATCCCCGAGATGTATTGAGGATACCAAGAGATCCTCAGGATACCAAGAGCTCCACGAGATATATTGAGGATACCAAGAGATCCTCGGGATACCAAGAGATCCCTAGTGTATATGTATTGAGGATACAAAGAGATCCTCATGATACCAAGAGATCCCTGATTATTATCCCTGTTGTGAGTGGTGTTACCTGGTGATATGTCTTTATCTTCTGTTTCCGTTATTGTACTTTCATTATCCCGTATAGACTCTTGCTGTAGATTCTCAATTGCACTGCTTATCTTATCCTGTCACTTTATTATTTATTTATTCTCAGCAGGGCCCTGACCTTCCTCGTCACTACCCAACCGAGGTTAGGCTTGGCACTTACTGAGTACCGATGTGGTGTACTCATGCCCCTTCTGCGCATGTTTTTCATGTGCAGCTCCAGGTACTTTCGCTCAGTCTTATCATCCTTGAGGCGAGGCGCTTCTGTAGAGACTTCAAGGTATATCTGCCACGTCCGCAGACCGTGGAGTCTATTTCTATTCTTGTTGTTTAGTATTAGCCCTTCTGTATTTTCAGTTCTTGTTAGACATTCTAGAGTTAGAGCTGTGTAGTACTTCTTAGCTTGTGATTCATGGGTGTCCGAGTCTTGGATTTATGTGTTGGTTTTGAGCGTTAAACATAGTGTTTGCCGTGCGGCACATTTACACACTGGTTATTTCTTATTTCTATTTTAAATTGTTTTACTTCCGCAAATTTTTGGTTTCTTTTATGCTTACCTAGTCGTAGAGACTAGGTGCCATCACGATGGTTCACGGAGGGCGAACCAGGGTCGTGACATGTTGGTATCAGAGCTCTAGGTTCATAGGAGTCATGTATCACAAGCCGGTTTATTAGAGTCTCGCTGATCGGTACGGAGACATCTGTACTTATCTACGAGAGGCTATGTAACTGTCACAAAAATTCCACTTCTTGATTTCCTCAACGTGCGATTTGATTCCTTGAGGCTTATGCCTTTGTTTCCTTCCTACTCAATCATTTGCGACGCGAGCCGCTTGTTATAAATTGAGAATTGAAGAATTGTAATGGTACTACAGATGTGGTGCAGGATCTTTCTCCCGGTATAGTTGGGTGAGCTATTGTCGTCGTCTTGCGGAAGGATTTTTCTATCGTTTCGACTCGATAGTTGTGCTCCTAAGAGCTTGGAGGCTATGCACAAATTGCTATTGATGCTCGCGATTGGTTATTGCACAGTATTGACTAGATGGTAGGAGGCTTGCCTATGTGTTGGGGTGATGGAGTAACGAGACTTGGTAAATTCAAGCGTGGTGAAATTTTTATCTGCGATGTAGTGTCGTCGTCCTCGATTGTATGTGTTAAGTTCGCCGGTGTTATGGTCTTCTGCGATTCGCCCTTGGGGTAGGATATTGTGAAATAATATTGGAGAAAAGACTGCTGGATATCGCGGGGTGCGGTGGTTCAGGATTGAATCGGTGTTTCTAATGCCAACGGCTCGAGAAAGATGATCTCCGGAAAGGTTTTAAGTTAATAGCGAATTGTGGGTTCAAGTGCTACAAAGATAGATTTTATTAAGGCAACAACTGAGCAGTGGGGAGTGTCAAGCGGTGGTTAAAATTTCTAGAAGGCCAGGTATAAGAAGCAAATAGCGAGTAGTCGATTAGAGGGGTGAGTTCCGCCAAAGTGGGAGAGTGGCGGATTTGCATATGGGCTTTGTGCTAGGATGACTACGCACCTTCAGGAGAGTTTGGAACGACTTGGGAATTTTAGTGATTGATGATTGGGGTCTACGGATCTAATTTGATGTATGGGCTATTATGCGGCAGGAGATTTGATATAACGGAAAGGAGCTACTTGAAATGAAGAAGGATACAACGTAACCTTGAATTGGAAAGATGTTGCCGCACATTTAATTGATGTCCACGAGGGGTGAATGGACTTGTGCAGCTAGAGAGTGAGCTTGGATTTAGGATTTATGCCTTGTATAGATGCGGATTTCAAGGGAAGTGATTCTGCTGGATGCTTCGTCGAGAGGGTATTTATGTGCTAGAAGATTCATGGATTTGATTATATTCGGGGCCAAGTCAGAGCGGGTGGCTCTCAAAAACGATCCTAGTGGATTCAAAGGGGCAAGCGTGGTGCCTAATGATCTCGAGCCTATAGGTGTGGTTGAGAATAAAGCGTTGTAGCAGCTTATGAGAAGAGGCACAGAATGTTCTATGATGTTTTGAATCACAGTGTAGCATTTGGGAGGTATGAAATGGCTCGTGGGATTTGAGACAGCATGGTCTCGTGATTCAAGGTCACTCGGGATGAGTGCGGATGGAGTGTGTTATACGTTGAATGGAGTTATTATTATTTCTAAGGCAATCATGAATTAATTTGGAAGAAGA
Source organism: Nicotiana attenuata (assembly GCF_001879085.1). NCBI lineage: Eukaryota > Viridiplantae > Streptophyta > Magnoliopsida > Solanales > Solanaceae > Nicotiana > Nicotiana attenuata. The sequence goes on from NW_017673700.1 coordinate 44,780, forward strand.
TAGATTGGTTAGTGATAATGTAATTGGCATATTGGTGGTAGTGATCATTTACTTCAACGTGATCAAGTTATGCAAGTGATTCGTGACGACACGTGTGAGGCTTGTGGACCGCCGTAATTGATGTTATTCAGAAGTATTCCACTGTTATGGCCTGTCATGTGTAGGCGGATCCCGGAAGGGCTATAGTGGCTTAGACCACTACTTAGATATTTGCATATTCTACGGTTATGAGAATTCACCTGCGTGTTGCTATGGTTCTCCTGAAGTGAGTTAAGTGAAAAATTTTATATGATGAAGTGTTAATCTATCAGTGGTTATGGAGCTATGATGAAAATCGTGTTCTATTGTATATTGGCATGTTGGTGTAGTGTGTTGTATGGAATTTGAAGTGAGGATCAAGTTTGCAGTTCGGTGTCGACAAGGATGTCGCGAGCTCGGATGAGTAGTAAAGGAGTTTCGACGTTTAAAGTAAGTGGGTATCGTCTTCAGCGGCACCTGAGATCGGTGTTTTGTGAAAAAGGCCTTGCATCCTGGTTATGGATTCTTGAACGCTTCTCAGCGTTAGTGCGGCTGGTGGTATGGATACGCATATTTGTTGTTCGTTACGGAAGGTCGTGGGAGCGTGCCCCACAGGAAGATTGTATAAGTGTGGTATGTAGCCACTTGATTGATTGAAGATTTAAACCAAGTATGAAGATGGTGGTGATATCATTAATTTGAGAATTTATGCTTGGAGGGCACTCGACTTATTGGGTTGTGGACCGTGGAGGATTGCCCCCGTTATGATGATAGTTCTCGCGTGTTATGAGAAAAAGGGGGTTATTATGGACCTTCGAAAGGTTATTAGCCTAGTTCAGTGTGATTAGAATCAGCTTGAGGTCTGTGGATGAATCTAAATGTGAATATGGGTTCTATATCAGGCTAGATGTGTTCATTTCAGCAATGCGCTCCTTTGGACAAGTAGTCGGGGTACTATTTCGTCGTCAGCTCTTTCATGTTATGATATATTGAGCCATATGAGTTGTGAGACGGCTTGATGAATTTCTTATGTGTTGAGGTTCCGCGTAGAGACGATGTTATATGAGTAGGATGGCTCTCGAGATTCAGATCGTATATCGCACCTCAGTTGTGTTTGAGTTTTGTAGCCTAGGGCACTATATGTCTCCCGATGGATGGTATTATGCACGTAGAGTGCTTGTGACCGATATTCAGAATTTTGTTATAATGAGCAGTTTAGCTCGGTGTATATCTCCTTAGGTAAATTCTATGTGTGGCTCGGGTGGCACGCCGCCATGGGTTTGTTATTTGGATCGGGTGGCACGCCGCCATGGGTATGTTATTTGGATCGGGTGGCACGCCGCCATGGGTATGTTATTTGGATCGGGTTGCACGCCGCAACAGTGTGATATTGAGCACATTTTTCTATATGCTATTTTTGTATGCCTTGCTTCCTATTTTCTAAAGAAAGTTCATATTAGTGCGCGAGTTGAGTAGTTCCTTCTAGAGTTCGTTTTCCTTTTATCCGTTCGAGTTCATAGCCTATTGGCACATTGTGGCATCATCTGATTATGTAAAGTATATTAAGGAGCTAAGACCATTATTTGGTTCAGAATGAGGTGATGGTTCTTATCAGTAGTATAGATCCAATGATTTGTTGATTCACAGTTGGGTATGAATTTCTACACACCTCTTCCGTCTTGGCGGTATGGTAAGAGTTAGAGCAAGACCTATGTAGGTCATGAGGTGCAATGGGAGCATCAGATTCATGGGATTTCGACTAAATTGATCAGAGAATGTTATTGTGGTCCTGTGAGTAAAGTGGTGCAAGGTGTGAATTCAGCTAAGGTATGCAGTCATGTTTTGGCGCTGCGGATAGTTATTGATACGGTGAGCGTATGTTGGGACAGGCCTGGTAGAGAATTCTGGATGTAGGAATTGGGCTCTAAGGCTTATTTGCTTAAGTGGAAAAGGATATCTTCAGATTGAACGAGCTAGGGTACCCAGTTGAGTTGTGGTAGCACGGGTAGGTGCTCGAGGTGTTAAACAGTGATTTCGGACAACTCCAACACGGTTCTTAGCACGTTCGAGGATGAACGTATGTTAGTGGGAGAGGATGTAACGACCCGACCGGTCATTTTGAGCTCTAGCGCGTCGCTCAGCAGTTTGGGGCCATGAGCAGCTACTTCAGGTATGTCTTTGTGCTCATTCGAGGACGAACGAAAGTTTAAGTATGGGAGGATGTAACGACCCGGCCGGACATTTTTGGAATTTACGCCCCGATCCCCTATTAATTGCTTCACCCAAGTTTATTTCTGCTATTTTGATTTGTCGGGATGTTCGGTTTTGAGTTTCGAAGAGTTTTGGGACACTTAGTCCCTAAATGAGAGCTTAAGTGTTGGAAAATCGACCGTAGTCGGAACAGTGTGAAGACGGCCTCGGAATGGAAATCCGATGGTTCCGTTAGCTCCGTTAGGTGATTTCGGGTTTAGGGGCGTGGTCGGATTGTGTTTTGGAGGTCCGTAGCTAATTTAGGCTTGAAATGCCGAAAGTTGAATTTTGGAAGTTTCCGGTTTGATAGCGAGATTTTGATCCGAGGGGCGGAATGAAATTCTGGAAGTTGGAGTAGCTCCGTAGTGTTGAATGTGACGTGTGTGCAAAATTTCAGGTCATTCGGACGAGGTTTGATAGACTTTTTGATCGAAAACGTATTTATAGAGTTTTTGAAATTCTTAGGCTTGAATTCGATGAAAAATAGGTGTGTTGATGTTGTTTGAAGTATTTTGAAGGTTGGTACAAGTTTGAATGATGTTTTGGGATTGGTTGGAATGTTTGGTTGAGGTCCCTGGGGCATCGGGTGTGTTTCGGAAGGTTAACGGATCAATTCAGACTTGAAGAAAGCTGCTGAAATTTCAGCTTCTGCAATTTTCGCTTCTGCGGTGAACAGTACCGCACCTGCAGTGAACAATGACCGCACCTGCGATGAACAGTAATCGCTTCTGCGGTGAGCAGTACCGCACCTGCGGTGAATAGTGACCACATCTGCGGTGAACAGTACCGCACCTGCGGTGAACAGTAACCGCAGGTGCGAAAATTGCTGGACAGACTATTTCAAGTTCTGAAAATGGGACTTCGTCCCATTTTCCATTTTTGGCGACTTGGAGCTCGGGTGAGGTAATTTTTCAAGAGATTTTCAGAGGGAACAACGGGGTAAGTGTTCTTAACTTAATTTTGGTTAGATTACTCGAATCTATTACTAGTTTTGGCATTTAATCCGTGAATTTTGTTGGAAAAGTTTAGAAAACCCTCTCGGATAGAATCACGGATTTGAGGGTCGAAATTTTATGGGATTTGGACAATTTTGGTATGGTTAGACTCGTGAGAGTGCGAGGATACTGGAAAAATAAATTTTACCCGATTCTGAGACGTGGGCCTGAAGGGCATTTTGGTCATTTTACCTAATTCCGCATCTTAGCTTAGAATTTAATTATATAATCAATTATTTGAAGTGTTATTTACATTATGAAATTGAATTGAATAGATTTGGGCCTTTTGGAGCCGAGTACTCGTGGCAAGAGCGTGGTTTCTAGCTGATTTGAGCCGGTTCGAGGTAAGTGGTTTGTCTAACCTTGTGTGGGGGACCTTTCCCTTAGGATATGATGTTTGATAATTGAAATGCCTTGTACGTGAGGTGACGAGCGCGTACTTGAGCTAATTGTTGAAAACCCCGATTTTATTTTTAGTATTTAAGCTGAGTTCCTTTCCTTCCTGCTTATTCTATTTGCGACTTTTGCCTGTTGTTAGTTTAGAAAAGCATGTTTAGTTGACTTAATTGCCTTTTTGCTTAAACTGCTTTAGTTGCATTACGTGAAGCATGTTAGACTAGGATTAACTGTTTACTTGATACGTATTTAGCATTTAATTGAGTATCCTTGTGTTGCTTCTGTGTGTTTTAATTTGGGACTACGGGACGGCATCCCGGGAGATCCCGTGTACGTATTTATGATTTGGACTGAGGTGCGGGATACCAAGATATCCCTAGCACGTATATTGAGGATACTAAGAGATCCTCGGGATACTAAGAGATCCCTGGCATATATTGAGGATCCTCGGTATACCAAGAGATCCCTAGTGTGTATATATATTGAGGATACCAAGAGATCCTCAGGATACCAAGAGATCCCCGAGATGTATTGAGGATACCAAGAGATACTCAGGATACCAAGAGATCCCCGAGATATACTAAGGATACCAAGAGATCCTCGGGATACCAAGAGATCCCTGATTATTATCCCTTTTGTGAGAGGTGTTACCTGGTGATTTGTCTTTATATTCTATTTCCGTTATTGTACTTTTATTATCCCGTATAGACTCTTGCTGTAGATTCTCAATTGCACTGCTTATCTTATCCTGTCACTTTAATATTTATTTAATCTCAGTAGGGCCCTGACCTTCCTCGTCACTACCCAACCGAGGTTAGGCTTGGCACTTACTGAGTACCGCTGTGGTGTACTCATGCCCCTTCTGCGCATGTTTTTCATGTGCAGCTCCAGGTACTTTCGCTCAGTCTTATCATCCTTGAGGCGAGGCGCTTCTGTAGAGACTTCAAGGTATATCTGCCGCGTCCGCAGACCATGGAGTCTCTTTCTATTCTTGCTGTTTAGTATTAGCCCTTCTGTATTTTCAGTTCTTGTTAGACATTCTGGAGTTAGAGCTGTGTAGTACTTCTTAGCTTGTGATTCATGGGTTTTCGGGTCTTGGATTTATGTGTTGGTTTTGAGCGTTAAACATGGTGTTTGCCGAGCGGCACATTTACACACTGGTTATTTCTTATTTCTGTTTTAAATTATTTTACTTCCGCAAATATTTGGTTTCTTTTCTGCAATTTAGGCTTACCTACTCGTAGAGACTAGGTGTCGTCACGATGGTTCACGGAGGGCGAACCGGGGTCGTGACACCCAAGCAACCAAAGAAGCAAATGAAGAAGAGATGCGAATAAATCTCGATTTACTTGAAGAAAGGAGAGAAACAGCTCTAATAAGGATGACAGCACAGAAGCAAATTATTAAGCGATATTACAATCAGAAAGCTCATTTTAGGTACTTCAAGATTGGGGACTTCAAGCTCAAAAAAGTTTTTCAATCATCAAAAGCGGCCAATGCATGAAAATTGAGTCCGAATTGGGAAGGACCTTATATGATTCGAGGTATTGCTGGAAATGGTGCATATGAGTTAGAAACAATAGACGGCAAAATACTCCCTTCAAATTGGAATGTTATTCATTTGAATAAGTATTACTTCTGAAAGGGAAAACCCCCAGTCAGGTATCATTTATGCAAGTTTTAGATTTATTCTTTTTTAATTATACTAACCATTTTAGATGATAGACACAAAGCTAGCACGCACCAAATGATGATTTTAGACCTAAAAGACACGCGGGACACAAAATCATCCCTGGTTTGGGTTATTACCTATCTGATGGAAATAAAAAGGGTTAAGTAGACATCATCTAAAATTATACCTCCGAGTGCCGTGTGTATTTTACTTTTCAGGAAATGGACCAAGTGGAAGGAATAATAAAGTGCTCGGGATCTCATATTTCAAAGCTCTAACAGTTGGGGGACTATAGGTAGCAGGCAAAGAAGACTGCAAGTCAAAGAAGAAAGAAGACTAAAAGTCAGTTCAAGCCTGGATTGACCCAAAAATCAAAAGTCAAGAGCCAAGAAAACAAGTCTGAATCAAAATCCTTTTGTATTGAGTTTTCGTAAAGTGTAAACTCGCGGACATAAATTATAAGATCCTACGAGTACTAAGGTTAAAGGCAATATTTAGTTATGGGTTGCAAAATATACCCTAGAAATTTGTGAAATCTGTTATAAAGAAAATAATTATGAAAGAGTTGTAGATGTTGTACAAAAAGTTACTTGAATACATGTAAAGTGTTATATAATTTGAAAGTTCAAAATACAAAACTTCCTCAAATATTCACGGGATTTCTTTGAACGAGATTTCTTTGAAATATGTATTTCCCTACTTCTTTCATATGCTTACACCAATATGAAGTTGAGACGTCTTCTTCATTAGTGTCGTTTATAAAAAGGTCCTCTTTGATAAAAATTCATGTCTATTCAAAAATCACGAAATACTAAAGCATTTTTAAATGCAAATTAAAGAGTAGAACATAATATATTATATATATTAAACTTGGCCAAAACTAAGTATGAACTTAGTTAAAACCAAGGAACTTTAATAATAAACCCCAAAATAGACCATGGGTAAAAAAATTCCAACTATTCCAAAAGAAAAAAAAATCCCAACAACAGTTCACAGAACACTATGGGGCAGGATCTAAAGTAGTACTATCAACAGCAAGAGAGGCAGAATCCAATGAGGCATCATCAGCAACGGGAGAAGATACAACTTGAGCAGAAGAGGCTTGAACATCAACTTCACCAGGAGTAAGTTCATCACCTTCGGGAACGCCGAACTCAGGTAAGGAAAAGTTCTGACGTTGCTGAGTTTTTTCAATAGTTTCCTTAGCATTTGCAATCTCAATAGTCAAGTCAAAGCCTTCCTGGCTATCCTCCATCAAAGTCTCAAGGCGCGTATTCAAAAAAGCCCAACTTACATCAAGATTTGCTTTATCTTCAAGGGCTTCGTAATCTTTTTCCCATTGCTCAATTTCAGCCTCCAACTCTTCTCTTTCAGCCAAAGAAGCATCATAAGAAGCCTTCAAAGGGGCGAATGATCTCTCAAAGAACTGGACCTTGTCTAAAGATGCACGGAGCTCCCCGGCATATATCTCCTTCTGATTAAGCAAATCTTTCAAACCCCTAATTTCTTCGGTAGCTATAGAAAGTTGCTCCGCGAATGAAGACTCAAGAATGTTTTTGTCCTTGCCCACTTGACTGGAAGAGGCTTTTTCAATTGCCAATTCTGATGCCATCATTTGTACTTGCTGTTCCAAAGCACACTTCTCCTCATCCAAAACTTCTTTTTCCAACTGAATACTTTTGTACTGTTCCCTCTAATTATCTGCTTCCGTACGATAATCGTTGACTAGTTGCTCAGTATTGACAATCTCTTCATAAGCACCGAGCCTATCAAATTGATCTACACAAGAAAGAAAAGAAGTGATTATCAAACAAAAATAAAACTCACAAGGGAAGTAAAAGAAAAAAGCTAAGGCTTATACCTTCAGAGATGAATGAACAATATCATTCATCCATGTTAAAGAACTGTGGCTTGCCAACATAGACTTCTCAACTAGGCTAATTAAAGGTTTTAGCCATACATCGGCTTGGCCAGACCCTTTCAAAAGATTACCATCCTCGGGGACTTCAATGGTAACTTTTTTCATCATCCTATTGCTACTGGAAGAACCAACTTCAACACGTAAAGTGGTAGCAGTAGGGACAGTTGAGGAAGTGAAAACAGCCATGGGAAGAGCAGTAGCAGCAACGACAGGAGCAAAAGTTTGAGAACCAATAGGAGCAGACACGAACGGAGGCGAGAGGTACTTCTTCATAAACAAGTTCAAAATCTTCTTTATCAAACCCATGGGAAAACAATTGATCTGTAGAGTCACGAGGTGCAACATTCATCTTTTCATCAGAGCTCGTTAAAATGACACTTTCAGGCTCATTCACAAGAACTGAACTTGAAGGAGGGGTGACTTCATCATCCAAAATAACGCACCTCCTAGCCCGAGGCCTGTGTACTAAGGAACTTTCTTCTCGTTCCTCTTCACCTTCAGAGCCATGAGCTCTCTTAGCTTTTCTCTTTGATGAGGAATGCAAGATCATTTCTTGAGCAAGAGACAAAGAAAGCCTTGATAAAGTAATAGACGCGACACTGACACCTCGAATGGGAAATCCTAACAAAGGAAAAAGTTATAAATCCCCAAGTAAATACTAAAGAAAGGAAGAAAAATAAAGGACCGGATAACATGAGTTTTGACTTTCCAGCCAAACCCATGAGAAAGGTATTTCCAAGATCTTCTTTCCGTGGGAGCAACCAATAACATCTTCTCTACCCAAGAAAGGAAGTTCAGAATTTCATCAAAAACTTCTATGGTTGCTAAAAAGAGAAAAAGTTCATTAGATCATCGGTTTTTTCCTCCCTCATAAAAGAAGAAAGATATAAAAAAAACTTATGTGCAAAATTCCACTTTTCTAGAAAAGGCATGTTCTTTTCACCCACTAAACCACTTGTGGGAGCAGCAATGAAACGGGCATACCAGCCACGGTCCTTATCATCTTCAAGGCTAACCAAAACCCTTTTGCTCCTAGCAGCGAGAGTGAAAACCCCTGAGCGGAACAACTTAGGGGAATACAGATAAAGCAAGTGTTGAGAGGTAAAGGGTAAAGAGGCCAAATTAGATAGGTATCGTAAACATGCAACGGCCCTCTATATAATAGGACCAATTTATCCTAAGCAAACGTTGAAAAAGCGACAAAATTCTATGATAACTGGGTCAATTGGGGGTCTGAAACCTAAAGTGAAAGGATATGTGTAAACAAAAGAGTAACTAGCCAGGTACGAAGTTATCTTTTAGTTTGGACCAGGAATTAAAATTGGAAAATTGGGTTTCCAGTAACATTCTCTTCGCACAAGAGAAATAAAACCATCAGTAATCTGAGAAGGATAGACAACGGCACAATCATGGGAAGTCATAGAAGTAACTTGATTTCTAATCAATTCACCATCAGTGGAGAAAAAAAATTTCACAGTGATAATTTTATCAATTGTTGGTTCTCGAAGGGGCTCACCTGATTCCCTATTTTTGGCAGAAGATCTATCGGTTGAAGAAGCCCTAGTCCTAGATGAAGAAGGAGTAACAATTTTGGGTTGAGAAGTACAACCACGGACAGATAAAGACCCTAAGCTACGTAACCTACACCCTCTTTTACTCCTAACAGGAGCAGTTGAAGGAGGAAGTTCATCTACAATAATTGTTATGTGAGGAATTGGGTTTGGTGAAGACATGGATGCAAGAAAGTAATGCGTACCGAAGAATAAAAACAATTAGAGAAGAAGAATACTGTAGATTGAAGGTTTTCGGGAAACTAAAGGCACATGAGGTATTTGTAAGAAGGAGCAACAATCATGTAAAGTGAGTCATGATGGAAACGTCAAAATGAAGCAATCACTTCGTGATTGACGCAGCCGCAAGAAAGCCCTAAAAATCGCTGAAGAGTCGTAGACCCAATCGACGGAGGCTACGTGGCACATGCATTAAACGGAAGTGACATACGATGCGCTGGTTCTGAAGAAGACAAAATGATACATGGGAAACAACAGCAAAGATTTCCGCTATAAATACATACCACTTCCCAAATATTCAATTTTAGAATATTCGGCAAGTGGGGGGACTATCTGTATTAGTAGAAAATAAATATGACACGTGGAATTATGTGTGGCTGACAAGGCATGATACGTGGATCACTAAGAAGGTGACAGTTGGTTACTGCATTAGAAGATGCACGAGATACAAGAGGCACGGGCAAATCACTCACGAGATGAAGGGATGCAGTTGCTCGTGTCTAAATCATTTAGTAAATATGGGTTGAATGAATCAAGACGGTAAGAAGGGGAAGATTCACGAACCTCTAATTAGTGAGGAAGAAGAATTGGAACCGTTACAGAATCTCCACAAACAGTTACGATTGCCAATTATAACGGATCATTAGTGTCATTAGTCATAATGATTCAGCCATAAAAGGAAGGAAACGTTATATTTGTAAACCCCTATAAAAGGGAAGAGGATTTCATTTGTAAGGATCATCTGAGACAATATTGGAATATATTCACTTTACTTTTCTACTATCTTGACTTTGCAATCAATTATTTTTTTTTACTTATTTTTGTCTTTTCCTTTGATATAATTGAGAAAGTACGAAATTTCTTGGTTATCAGTAACCCGAGTTCTTCTAAAAATAGGCTTTGACCGAAAGACACATTTTTTGGTTAAATAGTAGTATCTCTGTGTTACTGTTGTTGAGGATGGAAAAGCATTGTCGTAGTATCTCTATGTTCTTAAATGCAAATTGTTTCCTCCTTGATATACGTGGATCTCACATTCCCTTGACCACAACACTTCTTTAAATATTTAAATATACTGTTGATTAGACTACTTTTGCAGAGAGTTACTCCATGCAAATACTCATTTCGAGTGTTTTTTCTCATATGATAAAATTATTAATTTTTATTTAAGTCTACTAAAAGTTTCAACAGAAAAAGTAAATTTAATTTTTAAATAATAAAGCAACAAAAAAATATTAGATAAATATTTACAAGATTTTCATATTTACCCATACTATTTTAACACAATTTAAAAAATAAAATTAAAAGGCTTTTATGTATTCACACTATTTGAAGGTGATTTAAAACTTAAAAGTTTTATATTCAAAAGTAATTTTAAAATTTATAGTTTGTTAAACCTTAAAAGTTAATATAAGTGATGATATTTGTTCATCTATTCTAGGAGGTTACCTCTTATATACTTAATTGATGTGAAAATTTGATTTATATGGTTTGAACTCCATTCTTCCATAATAAGTTTTCAACAATCTATAAATTGTCTTAAAATATTTTATATTATTTCATTATAAAATTAAACATATGATAAATCTATAGAAAAAATAAAAACATTTCTCTTATATCCTTAATTAAGAAAAAAATTAAAATCCCTATAATTTATATAGACTTCTATCAGATATTTATTATCTTATCACCAGTAACATCATTTTAAATGAGTTATAATAAAATATAATTTGAACTACTATATTGAATTATTACAATTTATATCATGTTAATATTTGTTTAGTGCAGTTGGTTCTCTTTGTTTGAAGTAGTAAATTGCCTCTTTAGGGATGCAAGTCCCCTTGGAAGTTCTCTTTGTTGACTGTACTAAAAATTTCTCTTGATTTTGTTGTATACAAGACATAAAGTAAAATCATAAGTTTTTTTTTTTAACTGTGACGACCCAAAGGGGTCATCACCTGTTTTCTTACCCATTATGTGCTTCCGAGGCCTTGAAAACCTTATTTATAGTCGCCTCGTTTTGCGTGCGTAGTCCGGGCGCGTAGCCGGAAGGCTTAAATGTGAAATTGTGTGGAAAATGCTAAATTTTGGTATTAAAATGAATAAATTTGACTGCGGTCAATATTTTAGGTAAACGGATCCGGACCCGTGATTTGACAGTCCCGGAGGGTCCGTATGAAAATATGGGATCTGGGCGTATGCCCGGAATCGAATTCCGAGGTCCCAAGCTCGAGAAATAAATTTNAGGTTATAATTTATAGTTTAATTTTTTGTAAATTATTAAAAAAATTAATTGTAAATTGTGATCCCAATATCATTCTCTATCAGTTATTAATGGATATAACAATGATCGATTTATTTACCAAAAAATTAATTGAGCACCGATAAACAACAATTTTAATATTACAATGTTGGGCGGCCCGTATACGGGCCTTTTCTCATCTAGTTAAAGAATAGAAATATTCTCCCTCTATCATAAGAAATGTCTATTTTTCCCTTGAGTTTTTCAATTTTCCCTCTATGTAATTTTTTTTTGGGTGAAAATCATTTTCCTCTTAAACTTTACTTAAATAATTAAATTCCTCTTCTAACTTTGAATAAAAAAATATTCTTTTGCTCCTATTTTATGTATCTGTTTGGAATTCACATTTTCGATTCTCCTTCTATGTACTATTTAAATGATATTTCATTTTTAAAGTAGGTCCTTTATTAAATTATGCTATATCTTATTCTAAAATGTAGTTTAAGTTCATAAAATATAAATGGATCTGCGAAGTTCTTAATTCGTAAAATGCAATACCATAACTCATTATTTTGAGTTACTCTTAATCATTATATTACTATAGATAAATAAAACGTTAATTATTCATTTGTTAGAAAAAAAATTGAGTGTCAACACGCTAATGCATAACTTATGTTAGAAATTGTTAGGCGAGCTCCAGGCGTTGAGCATTAAGCGTGTTTCAAGTACGCAGTCGAACGTAAGTCTCATAGAACTAAATTCCACACAGAGCCTCAAGCCTTTGGATAGTGCCTCGCCTAAGGTTGGCATGTGGGCCGGGTCCGGGCCTAAACGGGCCTCGGGGGCTGGTCCTATGTGGGCCGGGGCTTCGTGGGCCGGACTTAAACGGTCCCGGACTTTATGGGTTTTTGGTAGGAACTGGACCGGGACCACGAACTAATGGTCCCGGGCTAAGTGGGCCTATGTGGGTCTGGCCTATTTTTTAAAACATTTTTTATCTAAGGCAATTTCTTGTAAATTATATATATATATATATATATATATCAAACTTGCAAATTAAAGTTTACATTTTAACCCTCGGGGGTTGGCCTGGTGGCAATAGACTTGAGCCTTGGGGTTTGCTCCCTTACAAGGTCTCAAGTTCGAAACCCACTGGGTGCAAACAATTTCTAAGGGCCATCGGACTGGGTAAAACCTAAATTAACCGTGGTGCACTCGCGGGAAACTCCTTACCGAGGGCCTGTGCACCCCCGGGATTAGTCGGGGCTCATAGAGACTCGGACACCCGGTGCAAATCAAAAAAAAATACTTAAAGTTTACATTTAATACTTCAAATTAAAATTCAATGCCTTCAACATAATACTTCAAATTAATCTAACAAACTAAAACATTAAGCATAAGACCACAGTTCTTGCAGTTTATTATGTAAAGTTGTAAACTTCTTCATTTTCTTCTACCACATTAAAGTGTTCCCAAACAAATGCGCGCACTCTAGAATCACCGTGCATGATTTAATTTGAATTAAGAATTTGAGTTTGAGAAATGAGAGATGAGTGAAGACTTGAAGACTTGAATACTTCAATTTGAATTTGAGAAATGCGAGAGATTGATGATTTTGTGGGAAAAATGAAAGAATAAGGGGGTATTTATAATTGAAAATAGGGAAAAAGTATAACTATAATAAGTTTGGGTTAAAACAAAGTGTGGGGAGGTTAAATGGCTATTTTAGAAATAGCAAACGGCTATTTTTTCAGGCCAACGGCCATTTTTTAAACTTTAGTAATGGCTAAAAAAAATTTGGAATAAACTTTTTTTTTAAAAAAAATTAGCTGTTGGGTCCGTTTAGGACCGGTTGAACCGGCCCACTTAGCAACCGGTCCCGGGCCCAAACGGTCCTGGTCCTCACGGGCTTTTTCAGTGAACCGGCCTATTTAGGAGCCCACCCTACCTGGTCCCGGGTTTAAACAGTTAGCCCCGTTTAGACCCACTTCCCATATGAGCTCATGTGCATGTGTCGGGCCCGAGCCTAACCGGCCCACATGCCAACCTTAGCCTCGCCCCGAGGCAAGTCCCAAGAAAGCTTTTTAAAATACTGGTTTTGGGTCATTAAACACATACATAGTGTTAATTAGACATATTCACGTTGGACAGAATTCATAAATATACAATTAGATATATCCTTTGACTTATGTTGTTATTGGTTCGAGTCCTTTGAAACATACAATCTGAAAACTTTTGAGCAACCATATTGCTAGGTTCAACCTCAAAAGTCAACATGCCATGCTGATTGCTGAGACCATCTAGCAAAGGAAACTGCAAAATTACATAATACAAATTGCAAAAAGGTAGCTGTTGAAGATACTAAAACAAAACAACAATAAACAAGATATAGAGATGCAACAAATTTTTCAATAATAAAAGTAATAATCAAACATATGTTATATTCATCAGAAGTTATGACCTGCCAAAGAGTCACGAGGGTACTTCACATCTTTAATCTGTTGAGAAATTCTACTACTCAAGACCTTGTCGAGTCTAACATTAAAGCACCCCCGTAGGTCACGTAACACAAGATTAGGACAACCATCAAGAATCGCTCCAAGGCCTACATTTGTCATACTGTTCCCAATGAGCTCAAGGTGGTGCAACGCAGGCAAGTTTTTAGCTATAGATAGCGCCTCATCATTTCTTTTACCAACCGATTTTATATTATAAGAGACGACATTCTTCAACTCAAATGACTTAAGTCGTGGGCAAAAGCGTCCAAGAGCTTCAATACCTTTTATTGTAATAGCAGTGTCTGTCAGACTTAGCTCTTCCAATAGTGGCAACTTTTGAAATACTTCAACTAAGACTTCAGGTACTAATTTTGAGTGGCACCATGCAATACTAAGTCTTTTAAGTTTTCTTGATCTGTTGATCAAAGTAGAAATGAGTTAATGTCAGTGTAAAGCAAAATTACCAAAACACATAATCCAATACAACACAAGATTATAGCAACTACACCATAGGATTTAATAATACAACTTGATTTTCTGTTGGAGGAGAGTGGAAGAAAGGAAGCAAGGATTTTAGAGGACAAACCAAGAGTAAATAACTGCCACAAATTTTATATAAATATCCCTCTCTCTTTCTGTTGCAATATGCAAGATAGATACTCGAAGAGAATTCACGACCCAACACTATATTATACCACTAGATTTCTGTTAAAATAAAGAGATGCAAAAGGTGTTGATATGTCCTACCCACATAAAAATCTTACCCTCTTCCCCACATTACGATCATCATTCAATGAAAAGAATCTTCATTCTAGAATCGTACATGAGATTCGCCTCATACAGCTTCTCGCTTATGTGCATAATCAGAATAATACATAGAATCAAAACAGATACAATTATGAAAATATTCTCATTGTAAACTTTTTTTTTTTTTTGATGCATTAACATTACCCTTTTTTTTTATTGGAAGGAGTGTAACATTCTCGGCTACCTCTGGTCCGGTAGGTCGGTCACCCTCTAGCCAGTTGGAGCTAGGTCTACACCGCCATGTCGAGACTCTCTTTCGATAATGATTCTTTGATTTTAATACAGCTTTTTACAGATAAAAAAATTATCACTATTATTTACAAGTAAATTAGAAATGTGGTATAGGAGATACTAATCGATCACCTATACTCGTTAGAAAATTCACTCCATATAGGAAATTGTTCCAGCTATTCTCCCTATGTAAATTTCTGGAAAATGATACACAACTTGAAACGGTATGACCTATAGGCAGAGGCGGAGCCAGGATTTAAAGTTTATAAGTTCGGGAATCTAATCATTCTTAAGTTACTGGGTTCTAAATTAATAATTTATACATGTTTAATGAATTTCATCAAACAAATACAGGGTTTGAACCAAAGCTACTGGGTTCAGAAGAACCCGTAACTCGCTCTCTAGCTCCGCCCCTGCCTATAGGTCAGGGGTTCAAGCCATGGACGCAGTCACTAATACTTGCATTAGAGTCTATCCACATCACACCCCTAGGGATGCGGCCCTTCCCGGACCCTTCGTGAACTACTTTGTGCACCGGGCTGCCCCTGTTTTATATACAACTTGAAACGCACGCATGAACCGTGGAAACCAAAATTAAGTAACTTCCGCAAATTGAAGCCAGATATTACCTCTCAGCTACATAAGCAAGCGACTCTTTCGTTGCGAAAAACGCCAATCTGATGTCAACTAGTTCACCTTGGCTGCAATCAACAGCGTGGCTGCATATTTTTTGGAAGTGGTTGGAGTCGGAGAGGCCGCGACAATTCGATATGTCAATGACACGCCACATGAAAGGGTCTTTGAACACTCGCCTCCACATAGTGCAGACCTTCTGTGCATTCTCCAGTATCTCTATTGCCCCTAGCCTCTTTAATATGTTCTCCCATATTTCTTCCGGAAGATCCAACCATTGCCGCGATTTTGCTATTGCTACGTTCTTGTTTTTACGTTTTGCCTTCCTATTCATTGTTTTCTAGGGTTCGAGTTGTTTGATTGACGGGGGATGCGGAGAAGCGAGGAAGATGAACATGAGCGAAATTATACAGGTTAAAATAAGTTGGACTAGTTATTGCAAGGAGAAATTCAAAAATAGCCAGATTTATCACTGGTCGTTGAAAAATAGCCAAGTTTCAAAAGTCATCGAAATTTAGCCACTTTAAATCTGAGCGAAAATACTGTTCAAAATCCGGAAAAATACGCCCGCAAATTTTACGGGAGTTCCAGCAAGTATAATTGTCCAGTATAATATACTGGAGTTTGGAGCACTGGTGCTCCAGTCTCCCGCAAATTTTACAGGAGTTAGCAAAGTATACCGGTCCAGCATAATATGCTGGAGTTCGTACACAAATGTACCAGAACTCCCGTATATTATACTGGACTGGTCCCTGTTGCAGCAAAATAGTGGCTATTTTTCATTGACTTGATAATCGCTGACTATTTTTCATTGACCAGTATGAAAACGGGCTATACCATGATATTTTAACGTTATTGCATGGAGAGATTTGCACAAAAGTACAGCCCAACACAACATATTTCACATACTTGGCCAAAATTTTGAGTTTATAACCACACAGCCGTTGATTTTTTTACAATATTATAAATAACGTATCAACCTTGTACAAAAGTGTATAATGGTGTATAAGAAGTGTTTATACAAAATTATAAAGTATTATATAAAATTATACAAAAACTGAATTTCGTCTCCACGAATTTGAACTCATGAAATTACCAAATAGCTCAAATCTTCACCGAATATCTTTAAATTTTAACTAACTGACTTCTCAACAAACCCCAATCAAAAATTTATCAAAATTTTAAAAAAGTGAGTTTTCAAGTTTTTAAAAATCCCAATAATGGAGTTTTAAAGTTTTTACTACTTAATTCACCCAATAATGTTTAAATCTATGATGATAAACGTGAATATCACTCTCAATCACTTTCTAACACATATCTTCTTATACTTTGTGATGTTCTATACTTCAATACCATACAAGAAGGGAGCTAATTTGTGTGGTACCCAATTTTTCGTTTAACCTGATTATAGAAGGACCCGGTTCTTCTATGTGTTCGAACTGCTACTATTGCGAAATAATAAATATAGAAATTAAAGAAGACAAAGATTTTACGTGGAAAACACCTGGCTGAAAAGGTGAAAAAACCATGACCTACCTTCCAGTAGGATTTTTCCAAACTCTCCACTAAAATCACTGAGCCAAAAACTGCACTTACAAAAACTCTTTTGTAAACCTAGGATTAACTCTAATCTCGTTTTAGCACACAGCCTCAACTGTTGCGACAACTTCAAGTTAACTCTAACTTGAAAACTCTAAGTACCTAATACAATTGCTTCTAGATAAAGCTGAAAGATACAATATTAAAACACCTACTACAATTGAGCTAGAATAAAAAGACAGACGCATGGAACTGGTTCTTCTATCTGGTTCAAGTAGCTTCAGGATTGCACGATTGAATCACACATAAATTGCTTGCAAAATTGCCTTGCTATTTTGCTCTCAATTCACATTTAACTTCTGCTTATGTGCATTACCTGTAAAAGAGAGCAACACTGATATTTATGGAGTTAGTAAAAAGAGATTGACTAGAATACAGATGCTACTCTTCCTAGGTGGAAGAGTTCTAGTTGGTCTCACCCTCTAACTCTATCCATTTCTTAAGTCGTGTTTCTCTTTGTGTAAGGAGTCGTTCTCCTTATCCAATATGCAACATTTTCGATCAGGATCAGGAGATATCATTTCTGGTAAGTTAGGTTTATCTCCTTCACGTGCATCTCACATGTTTGAGTTGATCAAAACTGTGCTTCACAAGATGGACCTGGTCCATATCTGAGTTCTTTTGTCAGTCTTCAAAACTTCACCTTTACTTGTGCCAACAAATTCCCCTGTTGATGATGACAAACTCTATGCTTTTCACTCACTTAGGCCCTGTTAGAACTTAGCCTATTCATCAATACAAAGTTAGAAAAATTTACTTATCATCAAGGACCAGGTTCATTAGGGTATAAACATCAATTATTCAGAATATATAATGCACAGTATCTCTTCCCCCTTTTGGTATCATCGAAAAGTTGCATAAACAAAGTGTGATTCCCAGAATTTTAACAATCACTCATGGCCACTGGGGCAAGTGCAAGTGCAATCATGAATTAATCATCAGTAATCAAGCAAACACATTCAAAGTATCAAGGAAATATTAACAATCAACAAGAGCAAAAAAAGTAGATTTCATTGATAGGAGATATGTTGCTACCACAATCCACAAAAAGAAAGCAAAAATATTCAAAACATGAGCAAAAGAAAGAGAAATCCCTGATCTGGGTCACTGGTGGTACTAGACAGGTTCAGGAGATGAAGGCTAGAAGTCCTAAGGCTTGGGAGAGCTAGAGGGTTGGTTTTGGGCTTGGAGAAGGTTCACCATATTTTGAAGAATGCCATCATTCTTCTCCTTTTCCTTGGTGAGCTCAGTTCTGAGAGCATCCATCTCAGATTCAACCTCTTCTAAGCGAGCCTTCAGCCTAGCTATTTCATCATCCTTGGCCCCACTTTCCTGAACTAGAACCCTGACTTTATTATTGATAGGTGTCTTCTTGGATGAACCGGGTTCATTGGGAATGGCATTGACTGGATAGTCACAAGCAATCAAAGTATTAATGCCAAAATGGTCCTTGCTTGTGGCCATTTCCCACTTCTTCAGAGGCACCTTGCAACGATCCAGAACAGTAGTCAGAATAAATCCATAAGGGGTGGCATGAGCCTTAGATCCATTGATAACCCTGTCTAGTAGCTTGATGATGAATGCAGTCCAGTTGATTTGCCTTCCATTTTCGAGACACTCCATCAGAACCAAGTCCATATAGTTAGCAAGGTGCCTTCTTTCCTGCCTAGGCAGTAAGCACTTGTTGACAAATTCAAATAGGACTTTGTGTTGTGGCTTCATTTCACTCTTATGAACAACTTTGGCCTCATTCACTTCTAAGACATCACAGAATCTCCTGGTGATTGCAAGGGCAGTAGGAAGGGAGTCCAAACTTGGCCATCTTTGCCTTGTGTAGTCATCATATCCCTCAGCAGGGATGTCAAGAATCTCACCCAACTTCTCTGCATCGAAGGTCACTTGAACCCCTTTCACTTGGCTGGTAACTCTGCCATCCTTGACCTCTGCATTGGCCATGAATTCAATGATTTCATTCCTAGCTAGCCTTCCATCTGAAAGACCATGTCCTTCAACCCTGAGCAGCTAGTGCATCAACCAATCGAACCATTCCTGGTTCCACCAAGTATTTCATCAATCTACCCTTTAAAATTTTTCTTTTGCCAAACTTGGCCAGCTTGTCTTGTTCACCATCAGACTCACTCTCTTCTTCACCACTACATTCTTCATCCTCAGCAATTCTAACTGGTTTGTTTTTCACTGCAGACCGTGTCCTCTTGGCCAATGAAGGTTCAGCAGCCTTAGACCCTGGTGAAGACTTCTTGGAAGAAGTCTTGGTCTTTTTAGGCTTGGGGGTCTGAACCTCCACAGTTGTATGTTCCTCCTGATGGACCTGTTCCATCTCCTCAACATCAACAGCCTCAGAGGGCTCTGCAACCTTAGCTTTTCCTTTATCCATCCCCTTCTTCTTGCTTTTAGCCAAAGCCTTTTGTAATTCACTCTCACTCTGTTTCACCATACTTCTTGTGGCTCTCCCATTTGGCAAGGGTATTTCAGTAGTTGTTGGGGAATTAGCCTTTCTTTTCTTGGTATTCTTTGTAGTACTGGGAACCTAAGGTGTTGGTGTTCTCCTTTTCTTGGGATTATAACTGGCACCTACTTTCTTCAGAAGGTCTGCTAGGGTTTCTTCAATAGATGAACCGGGTTCATCCACATGAGAACTTAAATTTACCAAACCCTCAGCAGCCTCCCCTGATCCACTTTCCCCTGTTTTCTTGCCACTTTCTCCTACAATTTCATCCTCAGTCCCACAAATTGCCGGTCTAACCATCTCAGTGGTGGGTGACAAATCAACAACTTCTATCCCCGTTCCCCTCACATCGCAGCTTGCACCTTCACTCTCTTTTTCTTTTTCTTTTTTATTTTTACCTCCTCTCCTTCTCAACTCAGGCATTTCCACATTTCTAACAGACACAACAAGAACAAACCTATTTTCTACACTTTCAACCAAAACCGACCTCAGAAGGGGAACTCTGAATCTTCTTAGAATCAGAAGACCCAGTTCCTTCCCCCTCACTTGCGGACTTGAAGGAATCATCTAAGTGTTCAGATTCTTGGGCTTGGCTAGCCTTCAATTGTGCGTTCAATCTTTTTGACAGTGCACTTGTAGCCACAGTTTTACGAGCGAGCATTTTAACACGTCTCCTCCTAGGCTGGGGGATTGTACTGGGTTGAGAAGGTGTGGAGGAATCAGAAGGGGTAGGTTGTGGAGGAGTGCCTGGGTTATCTTGAGGGTTTGACATCGTGACTGATTTCGTGAGAGAATTTTTCAGTTTGGCTTTTGGAAGAGAGAACAATTGAGAGTGAAAGAAATTTTGACGATTTTGGAATAATGAGGGTGGCAGAAGGTGATGATGGGTTTTTAAAGAGAGAAACTTAATTAATGACTAACGGTAGCTTTTTGCAGTCAATTAGAAGTCCAATCAACTTGAAATTTTAGGTTGAGTGAGCGGTTAAGCTTCCCTAGATTTTAGGCAATTTATATGGTAAGAATTCTAATAGAGACGGAACTGGATCAAAAAATAAACAGATAGGATTTTTTGATGTTTTTTTGTACATAGGTAGGACTCTGCTCATGATTTAAATATTTATATTTATAATTGTGCGGAGTATAGAAAACATACCTCGTTATTCAGATGAACCAATACTGATGAACCAGGTTCTTCATTTAGAATCCTCTTGATCATGTCTCTATTTTCCAAAGTAGAGAAATTTGTTAGAGATCAGTGAGTCATATCAACACATGTCACAGGAGTATACTATTTACAGTATGAAACTGAGTAAAAATTAATCTAGATATTTACACAAGTTCTAGATTTCCTAGCAAAAAAAAAAAAACAAATTCATCTTTTTTCATTGTGCATTCTGAGATGGTCCCATTAGGTGATCTTAATCATCCCTAATTCTAACCTGTTCCTTTCAAAGCTTTCTCTACTCAGTGCTTTAGTAAAGACGTCAGCAATCTGCTTATCAGTAGCGCAAAATTTTATAGTAATCAATCTTTTCTCATAGTTGTCCCTTAAGAAGTGATGTCTAACATCTATGTGCTTAGTCCTCTTATGATAAACTGGGTTCTTGGTCATACTAATAGCACTAGTGTGTCACGACCCCAGTTCGCCCTCCATGAACATGTCGTGATGGCACCTAGTCCCTACGACTAGGTAAGCCTAACAATGCGGAGATAGCATAAATTGCGGAAACAAATAATTAAACTAAACAAACTAGAAGGGTAACTGTATATAAATGTCGCTCGTCATATACAACCCAATAATGCGGAAGTCTACAATATCATCCCAAAACCCGAAAACTCACGGGAACATAAGCTAACGGAAAGTAATACACGGCTCTAACTCCAGAATGTCTAAAGCAAAAGTATGAAAGGAAAAGCTAACTGCTAAAGCTAGAATAAGATAGAGACTCCTGGTCTGCGGACGCGGCAGATGTACCTCAAAGTCTCTGCTAGATCTCTCCACCTTGAGAGTGATACGCCTGGGACGAAGTACCTGGATCTGTACATGAAAAACATGCGCAGAAGGGGCATGAGTACACCGAAGCCTAACCTCGGTTGGGTAGTGACGAGGAAGCTCAGGGCCCTACTGAGAATTATAATAATAATAAGTCTTGCAACAGTATGAAATAAACAGAAATAATGGGTACAACTATGAAGTAAGGCAGATTATACAAGGCAATAATTAACATTCAGAGAATAAGATAACACAGAGTATACTAACAACGAGGATCTCCCAGGATACTGTCCTGTAGTCCCTTTCATCAACTGTCCAAGGAGCTCCCGGGATACCGTCCCGTAGTCCACCATATGAGTATATCCGAAGGATCTTCCGGGATACTGTCCCTAGTCCACCATATGAGTATATCCGAAGGATCTCCCGGGATATCGTCCCGTAGTCCACCATATGAGTATATCCGAAGGATCTCCTGGGATACCGTCCCGTAGTCCAACTATCAATGTGCAGGGGGATCTATCGGGAATCTAACCCGCAGTCCCAAAGTAAATATGCAGGGGGATCTATCGGGAATCTAACCCGCAGTCCCAAAGTAAATATGCAAGGGGATCTATCGGGAATCAAACTCGCAGTCCCAAAGTAAATATGCAGGGGGATCTATCGGGAATCTAACCCGCAGTCCCAAAGTAAATATGCAGGGGGATCTATCGAGAATCTAACCCGCAGTCCCAAAGTAAATACGCAGTTCACAACAAGAAAAGACATCCAGAAATGAAGTTCAAAGATATAAGGCAAACATGTATTTCTAGCCTAAAGATGCTTCACGTAGTACAAACAAGGCAACTTGAGCAGATAGGCAATTTGAACAATAAGCTATGATTTTCTAACTAACACAGTCTATAATTTGCAAATTAAAATAAAGAGATAAGAAAGAAACTCAGTCCAAATATTTAAGTAAAAACCAGATTTTTCCACAATTAGCCTCAAGTACGCGTCGTCACCCACGTTACAAAGGCCATTCAATTACCAATATTCATATTCCTAAGGGGAAGTGTCCCCCACACAGAGGTTAGACAAAGCCACTTACCTCGAATCGGCTCCAAAAATCAACTCGAAACACAACGTTTGCCAACGAGTATCCGACTCCAAATGGCCCAAATCTATTCAATTCAATTACATGACGTAAATAACATTTCTCAAAGCAACTTGATTCTCTATTTAATTTTAAAGCTAAGACGCGAAATTTTAGTAAAATGACCAAAAACGCCCTCAGGGACAAAACGTTCTTGAATCGGATAAATTTTACTTTTCAGAACCCTCGTACTTCACGAGTCTAACCATATAAAAATCTCCCAAATCGAAGGTTCAAACACCCACTCAAAATCAATGTTTGGTCTATGAAGTTTTCCCCATTTTTTCATTCAATAAATCCGAAAATTAAAGATTGAATCGGATTAGATAGTGGGTTTTAAGCATAAGAGAGTAGAGAAATCGTTACCAATAGTTGCCTCGAAAAACCTTTCAAATTTCCCCCAAATCTTGAGCTCCTAAGCTTGTATTTTGATAAAAATGCTAACCCTCGGTTTTTGAAATATTATAACTGCCCAAGAGGTTTAATAATAATCCACGATCGGCAAAAGTGGGCCGCGTCGCGTAGAGTAAATATAAAGGGCTCCAGGAAAAAGAGCCTACCCTTACGCGTGAAAAAGGCTTGCGATCGCGGAGAGGAGGAAGCTGACCTTACGCGATCGCGTCTGAGACACCCGAACGCGGAAGAAGGAATGGCCTCTGGGCCACCGACTCAGTCTACCACTTACGCCGACGCGAAGAGAAAGCTGCGAACGCGAAGAGAAAGGGCAGAGCTACGCGATCGCGAATCAATCCATGTGATCGCGTTTAAGGAATTGGGGCACCCCTCCAAAATTGTTCTATGCGATCGCGTGAGCTAGGACGCGATCGCGAAGAAGAAAATGGTCTGCAACAGCTGAAGAAATTCTGCAATTTTGAACAACACAAAATGGCCCCGTTGAGCATCCGAAACACCACCCGAGGCCCCCGGGACCTCAACCAAAACCTACGCGACATATCCCCATAACATCATTCAAAACTTGCTAACCAAATCCTTAAACCACCTAAAAACAACGTCGGAACTCGAATTGATTCAATGATTTAAGCCTAAGAACTTCAAATTTCTCTCAAAATACGCTTTCGATTCAAAACCTAACCAAACCTCGTCGAAATGACCTGAAATTTTACAAACACATCCCCAAATGACATGAAGGAGCTACTGCAAACTTCCAAAATTCCATTCCGACCCTCGGTCAAAATTTCCTATCGGACCGAAATATCGAAAAAATTCAAACTTCGGCATTTCAAGCCTATAAATCAGCTACGACCTCCAAAACACATTCCGAACACGCTTCCAACCCCGAAACACCTTAACGGAACTATCGGAACCATTCGGATTTCCATGCTGAGGCCATCTTCACACTGTTCCGAACTACGGGCAACTTTTCCAACACTTAGCTTCACTTAGGTACTAAGGTCCAGAACTCTCCGAAACTCAAAACGAACCATCCCAGGTATAAATTCCAAATTAGCATAAATAGACTTGGGGAAAAGCAGTTAATAGGGGATCAGGGCGTTAATTCTTAAGACGACCAGCGGGCTCACATAGTTTATCAACAAAAAAATAGGAATCACAACCAACTTAATGCCAAAATCCATCAGCTGATGTTTGATCCACAGCAGTTGAGCGACAACAAGAAGACAAAGCAACATACTCAGCCTCATAGTGGATAAGGCCACTGGAATTTCTGCTTTTAGTGGCCCATGATACCAGACATGAACCCAAGAAAATGGAAGCCATACCTGAGGTGTCTTCCTATCCATTTAAGGAAAACCTGCATAGTCAGAATCAGCATTATCCTACTAGATTAAAGTTACTTACCTTTTTAGGTACCAAAGGCAAAAGGTCAGTAGTGCCCTTCAAATATCTCAGTATCTCTTGGACAGCAATCAAAGTGGAATTCCTTAGGATTGCTTTGGAAAACGAAGCACAAAAGCCTTACACTGAAGACAATGTCATCTGTCTGCTAGCAGTAAGATACAAAAATGAAACCAATCATACCCCTATAACAACTTCTTGATCAACAGATGAACCAGGTTTCATCTATGTCTATTTAGTAGATTTTGCAATGGGTTGTGTCATTCCTTACATCATAAATCAATTCAAACTCTTTGCATATTTCGCTGAGAATCATGGTTCCATTTGCTTGATCTGTAAGCCTAAGAAGAAGTTAAGCTCACCCATCTATTACTCATTTCAAATTCACTCCCCATTAATTTTAGCAAATTCCTTACTAAGTTTTTCAGGTTCCCAAAAAATGTCATCTAACATATAATGTATACTAATATCCTTACCTCTTCAAGAATTAGAGTGCCTGATCAAAGTCTACGCCTGTTGTATCCAGTGTTCAAGCAGGATTTTGGATAGGCGTCCATACCATGCTCTAGGAGCCTGCTTGAGTCCATATAGGGCCTTGTCCAGTTTGTATACATGATCTGGACACTCCTTACTTTCAAACCCTGGAGGTTGTTTGACAAAGACTTCTTCCTTTAAGTAGCCATTTAGGAAGGCACTCTTCACATCCATTTGGTGAAGGGTAAATTCCATGTGTGCTGCAAAGGCTATAAGGAGTCTTATTGCCTCCAGTCTTGCAACTGGAGCAAAGGTCTCATCATAGTCTATGCCCTCCTCTTGGCTATAACCTTGGACCACCAACCTTGCCTTGTTACTTGTAACCGTTCCATCTTCATCAAGTTTGTTTCTGAAGACCCATTTAGTGCCAATTACTGATCTGTCCTTGGGTCTTGTGACCAGATGCCACACTTGACTTCTTTCAAACTGATTGAGTTCATCTTGCATTGCATTCACCCAGTCTGCATCCTGCAAAGCCTCAGCAACATTTTTAGGTTCAATAAGAGATAAGAATGTATCAAAAGCACAGATTCTTTAATTGAGATCTAGTTTTAACTCCAGAAGTTGGGTCAATAAGGATGTTCTCAATGGGATGAGAACTTTGATACTTGTAAGGTTTCACAACCAACTTATTTCTGTTTGGAGTTTCTCCCATGTTCTGTTGCTGAGGAACAGGCTCATGGACAGGTTCCATTTGGGAATTAGATTCACTTCTTCTTGTTCAGTTCCCCCTGTCAGGTTGCCCTGGATGGAAGAACCTGTTCCATCACCTGTTCCTTCTTTTGGTGTAGCTTCATCTTGAGCTGTCTCTCAGCAAGAATGTTAGTTTCATCAAAAACTACATGTACACTTTCTTCTACACAACAAGTTCTTTTGTTGTACACTTTATAAGCTTTGCTATGTGAAGAATATCCCAAAATACTCCCTCATCACTTCTGGGATCAAACTTACCTAGGGAGTCCTGTGCACAAAGCACTTGCATCCAAATGCCCTAAGATGGGATATATTTGGTTTTCTCCCTTTAAGTAACTCATAGGGAGTCTTCTCTACAAGAGGTCTAGTCATGCACCTATTAATGATGTAACATGCAGTATTTACAGCCTCTGCCCAGAAGCTATGGGGCAATTTACTAGAAAGAAGCATAGTCCTAGCCATATCTTCAAGAGTCCTATTTTTTCTTTCAACTACTCCATTTTGTTGAGGAGTCCTAGGGGCAGAGAAATTATGATCTATGCCAAGCTCATCACAAAATTCAGCAAACTTAGCATTTTCAAATTCAGTTCCATGATCAGACCTAATTGATGCAAGTTGATTACCTAGTTGTTTCTGAGTTTTTCTAACAAAGGCAGTAAACATGTCAAATGCTTCATCCTTAGATGTTAAAAATAATGCCCAAGTAAACCTAGAGTAATCATCAACAAGCACCATCACATATTTCTTACCACCTCTGCTCAATGTTCTCATTGGACCACAAAGATCCATATGAACCAGTTCCATCGACTTGGTCGTGCTTACCACTTTCTTGCTTTTAAAAGAGGATCTTACCTGCTTCCCCCTTATACAAGCCTCACAAACTTGTCTTCCATAAACTTGATGTTAGGTAACCCTATCACCATGTCCTTGGAGACTAATTTGTTGAGTTGATTTAGACTTGCATGACCAAGTCTTTTGTGCCATAGGAGAGGATCATTGTCCAACACACTTAAGCAAGTGAGTTCATTTTCTGAAAGAGTGGACAAATCTAC
Organism: Nicotiana attenuata; assembly: GCF_001879085.1. Taxonomy (NCBI): domain Eukaryota; kingdom Viridiplantae; phylum Streptophyta; class Magnoliopsida; order Solanales; family Solanaceae; genus Nicotiana; species Nicotiana attenuata. The sequence goes on from NW_017673700.1 coordinate 71,518, forward strand.
AATTTAAATATTGTTAACTCTTTTTCCCTACAAAACAATCTTGTCAGTGGTAAGATTTATCACAAAACATTTAGTAGAAGTGAATGCCACCAAGTTACCTCTGTCACACAGATGTGATACGTTGATTAGGCTATATTTCAAGCCATCTATCAAGTAGATATTCTCAATGGAATGTGAGTCTGTCTTACCTATCTTTCCAACCCCAATGATCTCACCTTTCTTACCATTTCCAAAGGAGACATTACCTCCTTTTAGGTTCTCAAGTGAAAGGAACTGGTTCTTACTTCCAGTCATATGCTTTGAGCAGCCACTATCCATGTACCATATTTGGCTACTTCCCTTCACTTGGACCTGCAAAACGAAATCAGGGGTTAGTCTTAGGAACCCAAACTAGTTTGGGTCCCTTTCTATAGGCAAATGGGTGAATTAAATTCTTTTTAGCCCATCCAGGCAGCCTATTTTTCCCTTGAATGAAGATTTTGTTCTTTTGACTGGCCTTTTCTTTTGCATTATACTCAATTTTGTAATGACCAGTCTTGCCACAGTGTGTGCAGATTTTTTTCTCAGGAAGTGTGATGTACTTGCTTTTGGGGTCCCACTTAGGTGCTGGGGTCCCATAGCCAAGTCCTTTCTTATTGCTACTGTGATGTTCTTGTAGCCAGGATAGTGCATCAGAGGACTTATTCCATTTACAAGTTCTGTCAAGTTCATGCTTCACCTAGCCTAGATCTTCTTTTAGGACTCTTATCTGCTCGTCTCTCTTGTACAACTCATCCTTTATTTTTCCTAGATTTTCTTCTAATGTGAGGTGTGTGTGATCAGCTTTCTTTTTACCTGTTCCTAATTTCAGTTTTAAATTTTCAGATCTAAGTTCTAAGACAGCGGTGTCAAGTTCAAGAACCTGGTTCTTCAACTCAGTATTTTTTTTATCACTTTCACTAGCCCTGAGTTCCAGATTTTTGCACTTAGCTTTTAGGATCACACATTCTCTAGACAGCTGTTCCTTCTCATTGTTTATGACCTCAGACTCATCAATGAAGTCTAGCAGTAATTCAGATAGCTTTTCTTTAGACAAAAAATTAATCTTGTCTTTGAGATGAATCACACTTACCTCTTGTTCATCATCTGATTCTCCAATGGCCATAAGTGCTTGTTCATCTCCAGCTTCATCTTCTGAATCCTCATCTGAGCTTTCTTCCCAAGCAGCAACCATAGCCTTTGTTGATCCTTTGTTCTTCTTGGGTTAAACCAGTTCCTTCTTCCTGTTTCTTCGTTCAGCCCTTTCTTTCTTCCATTCAATTTCCCACTGAGGACAATTCTTGATCATGTGGTCAGTCTTACCACATGTGTAGCAGCCCTCATTGGTCTATTTTTCAGGGGTCCTTGGTTTGTTGAAGGTTGCACCTCTTGAATAACCCTTTCCTCTCATTAGGTACTTCTTGAAATCCCTTGTGATCATAGCCATTTCATCATCCTCTAAGTCGGCACCTTCAGCTATTCTGAGAGCCAGGCTTTTTTCCTTCTTGGGTGCATCCATCTTCATGGTTTTCCTTCTCAGTTCATAGGCAGTGAGATTTCCAATCAGCTCATCTAACTTGAGAGTAGCAATGTTCTTTGGTTCCTGAATAGCAGTGAATTTGCTTTCCCAAGTTACTGGCAAGACCCTTGTCAAGATTTTCTCAACCTTGTCTTCTTCAAGGATTAATTCTTCCAAGAGACTTAAGTTCATTTGTTAGTGTTGTGAACCTTGTGTACATCTCTTGGATTGTTTTGTCCTTCCTTCATGGTGGAATTCTCATATTGAGAATACAACAGTGTTCCTCTTGATCTCTTCACTTGAGGAGTTCCTTCATGGGCCACTTGTAGAGTGTCCCAGATCTCCTTAGCAGTAGTACAACTTTGAATTTGCTGTACTCGTTTGGACCTAGTCCACACACAAGACATTTCTTGACCTTGGCATTCTTTTCCCACTTTTTTAAATCTTCAGCAGTACAGTCAGCTCTAGTCTTTGGCACATCAACTCCTTCAATATTCTTCTTTGCAGTAGCCAGGGGACCATCCGTAACAATGTCCCAAAGTTCATAGTCTTCTCCTATGATGTGGTCTCTCATCCTGTTCTTCCACCAGGAATAGTAGTGGCCATTAAAGAGTGGAGGCCTAGTAGTGGATTGTCCTTCCCAGTTTTCAGGTGGTGCACTCATCTTGATATGTTCCTAAGGTGTTAGCCTCTTCAAGGATAACCTGCTCTGATACCAATTGATATTCTATACTTCAATACCACACAAGAGGGGGGTGATTTGTGTGGTGCCCAATTTTTCGTTTAACCTGATTATAGCAGGACCCGGTTCTTCTATGTGTTCTAACTACTACTGTTGCGGAATAATAAGTATAGAAATTAAAGAACACAGAGATTTTACGTGGAAAACACCTGGCTCAAAAGGTGAAAAACCATGACATACCTTCCAGTAGGATTTTCCCAAACTCTCCATTAAAATCATTGAGCCAAAAACTGCATTTAAAAAAACTCTTTTGTAAACCTAGGATTAACTCTAATCTCATTGTAGCACACAGCCTCAACTGTTGCGACAACTTCAAGTTAACTCTAACTTGAAAATTCTAAGTACCTAATACAATTGCTTCTAGATAAAGCTGAAAGGTACAATATTAAAACACATACTACAATTGAACTAGAATAAAAAGACAGACGCTTGGAACTGGTTCTTCTATCTGGTTCAAGTAGCTTCAGGATTGCACGCTTGAATCACACATAAATTGCTTGCAAAATTGCCTTGCTATTTTGCTCTCAATTCACGTATAACTTCTGCTTATGTGCATTACCTGTACAAGAGAACAATACTGATATTTACGGAGTTAGTAAAAAGAGATTGACTAGAATACAGATGCTACTCTTCCTTGGTGGAAGAGTTCTAGTTGGTCTCATCCTCTAACTCTATCCATTTCCTAAGTCGTGTTTCCCTTTGTGTAAGGAGTCTTTCTCCTTATCCAATATGCAACCTTTTCGATCAGGATCAGGAGATATCATTTCTGGTAAGTTAGATTTATCTCCTTCACGTGCATCTCACATGTTTGAGTTGATCATAACTGTGCTTCACAAGATGGACCTGGTCCATGTCTGAGTTCCTTTGTCAGTCTTCAAAACTTCACCTTTACTTGGGCCAACACTCTGTTAATAGGTGGAATTTTTTTTAAATTATATATAAAATAGGCTAAATTAGATATAAAAAGAAAATAGGCAAAAATGGTTGGGGGAGTATCACCTCGTAATTGGTTCTTTTTAGAGTACTAGTTTCTATGTACGTGCGTTGCACGTGGATCTTTGATCAATTATTTACACGAATGAAAATATTTTTATTAAAACATAGAAGAAGAAAGAATTGGTGTAAATCAATTGGCGTAGATAAAATGCAGCAATCTTTTAAATGTTGAAAATCAATATTATTTATATTAATATAATACTTAAATTCGAAAAGATTGGATATCATATCTAGACCAACAAAGATGATCTATTTAGCAATTACTTTAGTTCGATAGTATTTGCTGCCTACCTAAAATAAGATTTGTGAATAAGCAATTTTATAATCTCCTGTTATAATTTGGTAATCGAGTAGCTAGTACTTTAAGAGGGGAATTCGCGTAAAAGGTGGTTTTTGTATTTGCTTCCTCGAACGGGTTTACTTCCACTATAAAAATATGCATTGTATTTTGACAATATAGTCATATCTTATCTAATAGTTCTTTGTAGATAATATTTTGTGTACTCCTTTGAGTCAGTCTAGGCTACTCTATCATGAGTAAAATTTCTGTTGTTGACATTGATCTCTCTTTGAAGTACAATATATAATTTATGTAAAAAAACATAATGCAATAAACATAGTCCAATATTAGAAATTATCTAATCATGCATTTATTTCTTAGCGTTGTAAAACAAATGCATATTAAAATTATTATTTTAAAAAGATATTCTTTATTTTATTCGTGGCCATCAGAGTAAAGTTTAGTATTGTTATAAAAAATTTAGTTTAGTGAATTCATGTGTCTCAATTAATATTTGGTTGCGCTTGGTCAGTCTCTCATATGATACTACAACTTTCTTACTTATAACTAATTTCTTTTTGTTTTTTCTCTCAAATAATATAGTTTCAATTAAATGTTTTGTCAATTCTAAAATCTTCTTCGTTAATTAAGCCAACAATTTCAGTTTTTGAGTTGGACATGCATGGTTAAATAAACTCTTTTAAGGATATCCAGAAATATTATGTGGGAGCGTTTTCTCTCATCCTTGCACGAAATATTCTTAAAACCTATTTTCTATCTCTTGTCCCTTCACATACTCCTTTTTTCTCCCTTTTCCAAATAAATATATATAAAACTAAATTGAGATGAAGTAAACTCTCCTGTAAATCCTTATCCTTCAATAAAACTTGCCGCTTTGCAATCTTTATTAAACTACATCAAACCATACCAAACATAATGTCAAAAAGCAAAATTACATTAGATGCCAGCTTCTAAAGATAATACTCCTTTACTACAATGAATTTTCTTGCCTTTAGAGAAAAGCTTAGCAGGATTCTAATTTCACAATCGTAGTCATCTAAATTTTTTATCATTGTATTCAAAGTCCTAGATATCATATAAAATTTAATTTCACAACTGTAGCCAAATAACAATTCAAGTTTAATTCAAAGTCTCATCTATTGGGTAAAATTTTAAATATGATAATTTTATTAGGCATGAAATTATATATATTTTTAAAAATTATATTTTAGCTTTGATCGAGAGTATTTTCGTGTTTAAATATTGCGCGTTTTAACATTCCTATTTTCTAATAACCAGTTTCTACAAATATAATTTGTAGTTGATTTTGCTTATGCAACAAGAGAAGTAAATTTATTAATGCATTCATATTAAGAAAACTTAATTTTTTTTAAAGATAATAGAAATCAACCATCAGAATTGTGTCCCCCTCTCCGTCTTCGTTATTTATTTTTCTCGAAAAGTAGATGTGATTATGATCCTAAAGAGTCAACTATGTCGTAGCTCTTGAAGTTAGTACCTGACAACATAAATAGTAAGAATAACTATTTTTTGCATGAAAAGTCAAATAACATTAGTAATGAAGAATAACTATTTTTTGCATGAAAAGTCAAATAACATTAGTAATGAAGTAATATTAATATCAGTATCTATCCTCTCAAAAAGTAAGAAAAAATTAATGAACAAAAACTTACCTCAGGGTAACATGGAAGAAGTAAGAAGTCCGTTTTATTCTCGGCTTTTGCTGCAAATATGATTGACAGATTGAGTCCTTTAATTTGTATTGATTCTAAAAATTCGAAGAAGCAATATCCATGTCAAAGAAAAATTAACTGAAAAACGATATTGAAATATGCTACATAAAATATGCTGAAATTCAATAGAAAAATAACATCTATGGATGAAGAGGTGGCAGACATATGCATCTGTTAGAGATATTAAATTATGTTTGATTGATTCCTAAGAGAATTCGAACTTGTAAGTCTAAAGAAGTTTCAGTCGCATTGCAAGTTTTATTAGCAAAATACCTAGAGTCACTCAAATTGTTCTGCTTAAGGATTAATCAATCGTTACAATATCAATCCTTTTGCAAATCAAATTAAGTGATCTATTTGGTTTCAAAGTCCCAACTTTTAGTTTGGACGTCCTAATGTAGGACTTAAATTAAAGTGTAGTATTTCCAGTTGTGTCCTTTTCGTGTAACTTCAAGTGAAAGTTAATGTAAATATTAAAGGATATAAAAGTCAATTAATTTTCGGGGATATTTTAGTCGTTCAACATTTAGCATAAATTATTTATGCTTTTATAATAATATAGATATAGATATAGATATAGATATAGATATAGATAGATAGATATATAGATAGATAGATAGATAGATAGATACTCAAAAATGATTCTCAATATAAGTTATAACATGTATATTTAAAAATAATTTAAATTTTGAGCAATAGTATTGTATAGAAATTAAACGTCGTACTTCTCTTTTTCTACTTAATTTTTCCTCTTGATTTTCAAATCCTCACTTTGCTTAATAGGATTTTATTTATTATTGCTAGTGTTGAAACTTATAACTTCAACGAGTCAATTTTGTCTAAACCACTATTTTATTTTCATGCCATTCTTACATATTTAAAGGTTTAATTATTTTTTAAAATATTTCATCAGTAATTAATTAGAGGACAAATGTGGGGAAAAAAGAGTTGTATAGGCTCGCCAAGGCGAGAGAGAGGACTCGCGATCTCGACCGAGTGAGGTCCTCCAAAAATTAAACATGAAAGGCCGAAGTTGCGCCTTTCTGTATGTATGCAACTGCTCTAATGGAAATTAACTTCCAAAAACTATTCACGAGAAAAGCATTGTCCATATGAGAACTACTTTTAGACCTTGCCATACTGACATTTTGTTTTCTTATCATCATCGTAGCCCCTATTATTAATATATAAGGAATTATCTTACAGTAAACCAATGACAATACCTCACATTATTTTTTTTATTTTAAAGACACACATGCACACATGCCATGCAAATAACTTGATGAATATAGTTATTTAGATTATAATTTTTCCCGTAAAATGCGAACAAAAGAAGTTATCAGAGGTATCTATTTTAAAAAGTATTTCAGATCAGTTGTCTTCGGGTTATGAAATGCCTCGAACGACTTCTAGGAAACAAGTTCTTTTTCTCGATTAATCATCTCAAGAAATTACAAAAAGGGCAGCCCGGTGCACTAAGCTCCAGCTATGCGCGAGATCCGGGGAAAGGCCGGACCATAAGAGTCTATCGTACGCAGCCTTACCCTGTATTTCTCCAAGAGGCTGTTTCCACGGCTCGAACCCGTGACCTCCTGGTCACATGGCATCAACTTTACCAGTTACGCCAAGGCTCCCCTTCGCGAAAGCCACTACACCACTAAACTTGTAAGACATTCCACTTTATCATATGTGAAAAGTTAAATTCAATAAATTTTTCCCTCTCCTAGATCTGAGTTTTCATTGATTGCTCTTGTTCAAATTCATCCCAATCAGTTGAAATTGATAAGAGAATAAGCAAATAAGGAAGAAGGAGAGAGTACCGAACAGTTTTCTCTCATTATCAAAATGAACAGAATGCCTAATCAGTAAGCTATACAAGTATATTATATACTAACTCGAGCTGCTATATTTAAGTTAACGGACAGCTGTCGACTAACTAATACCAGCTGTCAACTAGGGCACAGTAGTTCATGTTACTAACTCCTCTACACCCTCCCTCAAGCTAGGTGAAATGAAGATGTTCTTCATTCCTAGCTTGGACACCAAGTAAGAATGTTGCGCCTTAGTAAGACCTTTAGTAAGCACGTCGGCTTGTTGCTCAGCAGAGGAAAGGTAAAGAGTATCCACCAAACCTTGCTGCACTTTCTCCCGAATAAAGTGGCAGTCAATGTCGATATGCTTAGTACGCTCATGGAAAATAGGATTAGCAACAATTTGAATGGCAGACTTGCTGTCACAAAATAGAGACACAGGGAGTTGAAAATCAACAGACAATTCCTTGAACAAGCCAATTATCCAAATAATCTCAGCCACCGTAGAAGCGAGACTCCTATACTCTGCTTCAGCAGAGCTTCGAGAAATAGTTGTCTGTTTCTTGGACTTCCAGGAAATTAGGGAGTCACCAAATTTCACAATGTAACCAGTGACATACCTCCCTGTGTTAGGACAAGAGACCCAATCAGCATCGCAATATGCAGCCAACTTATTAGAACCAGCCGCAGACAAGAAAATACCAAGACTAGGCTCTTTGCTGGGCAATGTCTGTTCGAGTAATGGTCAAGTAGAGAAGCCTGCCAATTAACCTCTGATAACTGGAAGGATTGGGCAGAAGACAATCAGTTGATTGACCAAAGTGTTGATCGTATTCAGCAGAAGTAAGCTTGAGATTTAATTCCATGGGTGCACCAAGAGGCTTAGAACCAGCCAACCCTATGTCTGAAATAAGCTTTAAAGCATATTTCCTCTGATGCATCACAATACCAGTCTTGTTTCTAGCGAACTCAATACCTAAGAAGTATTTGAGTTCCCCTAGATCTTTAATCTTGAAATGTTGCTGCAAAGCATCCTTGGTCTCTTGAATTAGCTGAGCATCATCTCCAGTTATAAGGAGATCATCGACATAGATCAAAACAACCACCATCTTGCCAGCAACCTTCTTAGTGAGCAAGGAATAATCCAAATGTAACGACCCGACCGGTTGTTTAAAGCTTTTGCATTTTTGTTCGTCAGTTCCCGGGCATGACTTGCCCCATATGATGTATTATGACTCATGTAAATCGTTGATTTTGGTTTTCAGGGTAATCGGAATGAAATTTGGAAGAACAGTTCTCAGTTTGAAGCTTGAAATTTGAAAGGTTTGACCAAGTTTTGACTTGCTTGTATATGATCTCGGATCGGAATTTTTACGATTTGGTTAGCTCCGTTAGGTGATTTGGGACTTAGGAGCGTGATCGGAATGCATTTTGGAAGTCCGTGGAAGGATTAGGCTTGAATTGGCGAAATTGAGATTTTGGCGATATCTGGTGGGTAGGCGAGATTTTTATATAGAGGTCGGAATGGAATTTTGGAATTTGTAGTAGTTCCATTGTGTCATTTGGGATGTGTGTGCAAAATTTCAGGTTATTCGGATGTGGTTTGGTTGGGTTTTTGATCAAAAGCGTATTTCGGAAGATTTTTAGAAACTTAGGCTTAAATCCGAGGTGTTTTGGGTGATTTGATGTTGTTTGAAGTGTTTTGATGATTGGAACAAGTTTGAATATGGTTTTAGGATGTTGGTGCTTTTGGTTGAGACCCCGGGGTCCTCGGGGTGATTTCGGGTGGTTAACAGAGAGGTTGGAAGGTTATTGCAACTTCAGATTTGCTGCTTCTGGTGTTCTCGCACCTGCGGTTTTGGAACCGCAGGTGCGGTGTCGCATATGCATAAGAAGAACCGCAGAAGCGGTTTTGGAAGAATCGTCTGGAGCCGCAAATGCGGTGTGGGGTCGCATCTGCGGAGCCGCAGATGCGGAAGGACAACCGCAGATGCGAAGGGCTGGAATTTAAGTGACTTCCGCAGAAGCGGAATGTAGACCGCATGAGCGGTACCGCAGAAGCGGATAGAGGCACCGCAGATGCGGAAAGGCCTGGGCAGACCATATATGTTATTTCATTTCGCGATTTTGGGTTATTTCACCATTTTTGACTTCGGCTTGGGAGCTCTTGGACGATTTGGAAGGGAGGATTCAAGAGGAATCACTTTGAGGTAAGATTCTTGGACTTAAAACTCGATATTATGTGAATTCCACCTAGTAAATCATGAAAATTAAGCCAAAAGGTGAAGAACTAGGGCTTGGAAATTTAGACTTTTGATTGGGAATTTGAAGGGGCAATTGAGGTCCGATTTTGATGTTCTTGGTATGTATAGACTCGTGTGAGGACGAGGTTTCTATTTATGTAACTTTTGTCGGATTTCGAGACGTGGGCCCGGGGGCTGGGTGTGAGCAATTTCGGGATTTTGATGTTAAATTGGATATTTTCGAGTGGGCTTCGCTCCCTTAGCATATTTTAATGATTATGTACTGATTGTGGCTAGATTTGGAGCATCCGGAGGTCGATTCGTGCTGGCGAGGCATCGCGGGCTAGAGTTTGGACCGGATCGAGGTAAGTAATGATTGTAAATACTGTCCTGAGGGTTTGAAACCCCGGATTACACATCGTTGTGTTATTTTGAGGTGATGCACACGCTAGATGACGAGCGTGGAGTTGTGCACCGTTGGGGATTGTGACTTGGTCCGTCCCGTACGATTGTTAAGTCGCGTATTTGACTTGAAACCTTATGATATTCCATGTTCTAGAGATTAATATTATATTTTGGGCTGTATGCCATGTTTGGGGCCTTGTGCCGACCTGTTGAGACCCTTAAGGGCATTTTTACTATTTTTCCTCACTCTATTTGTTTTGAAAGCATATCCTCAGTCATGTTTTTACCTGGTTATTGTTTAAATCTAGTTTTATCACTATATTTCTTAAAAATGTGAAAACTGTTTGGGTTGGGTTCCCCGTCTTACTGATGGTCCGAGTGATCGTGAGTTGATGACTAAGATAGACCGAGGGTCTGATTGTGAGGTTGATGACTGAGATAAACTGAGAGTCTGATTGTGAGGTTAATGACTGAGAGAGGTCGAGGGCCTGGTTGTGAGGATTATATATCTATGGATCGGGCTGCACGCCGCAGCAATATATATATATATATATATATATATATATATATATATATATATATATATATATATGGATCGGGCTGCACGTCGTAGCGATATGTTGGATTGGGCTGCACGCCGCAGCGATATAGCGCTTGGGCTGTAGGAGCCCCTCCGGAGTCTGCACACCCCCAGTGAGCGCAGTCGACTATATATATGGATCGGGATACACGCCACAGCGATATATGGATCGGGCTGCACGCCGCAGCGGTTTCTATATGGTACCTATTGAGCGTGAGTGCTGAGTGTGAGCACTGAATGGTAGGAGTTGAGTCCCGAGTGACTGAGAGGCTAGCCCGAGGGGCGATGGATATATACATGCACATGAGTGATGTTTGCCTGAGGGGCCTGATTATGAACTTATTGATTTTCATTTCTCTTTAGAGTGAGTTTCTATCGAATATGTTGATTTAATGACTGTTTTCACTCATCTTTATACTGAGCCTCTGTCGAAAATGTTAGATAAATGTTTTTAAACAACTTTCATTCAAGCTGGGGTTTATGAGATGTTCAGAACTTAATCACTGATTTGGCTTTTGTTATTTCCACTGAGATTTTCTTGTTAGGAGGTGTTTATGACTCCTATTTTGCCCGAGGGGCTGTTTATGAACTATGTTTTGCCCGAGGGGCCGATTATGGTTTTTAGCTCTTTTATTAAAAATGGTATTGAACCCTACTGAATCTGTCGGAAGGCATTTTAAATGATTTTTACCAAAAGCTGTATTTTAAAAAAGGCAATTGACTCGTATCTGGTTTAGCAGCCTGTGGTTATTGAGTTTAACATAAATGTGGATTCATTGTTTCCTACTGCTCAGTCTTTATTTACTCTTATTACTTACTGGGTTAGAGTACTCACATTACTCCCTGCACCTCGTGTGCAGATTCAGGTATTTCGAAACCCGGTAGCGGGTGTTGGTTGCTCAAACGCGGAGTCATCAGAGTTAGCAAGGTGGCTGCACGACATTCACAGTACCGCTTCCTTCCTCTCATTTTCATTTTTGTACTTAGTACATTCTACTATTTTTGTTGTATTCAGACCTTGGTAGTGCTCATGACTAGTGACACCCCGATGTCGGGCTTGTGTAATTATTCTGCATTTTTCTTTTAAATGTTCATTATGAGATTAACGGTTTATAAATGGTATAAAAACAACTTTTACTGGAAAATGGTTGACTTGGGAAATTGTGTCGGCTGGCTTTGTCTTCACGAGAGGCCCCATCGCGACCGGGTCCGGTTTGTGGTCGTGACACCAAATGACTTTGAGAAAACCCTGAAGACATCAATGCAGTAGTCAACTTAATGTTCCATTGTCTAGAGGCTTGCTTAAGTCCATAGATCGACTTATGCAGCCTACAAACAGATTGTTTCCCTAAGGGAGCAAAACCTTGAGGGAGCTCCATATAAACTTCTTCATGTAGGTCGCCCTGTAAGAAAGCATTAAAAACATCCATCTGATGTATGATCCATCCCTTAGAGGCAGCCAAGGAAATCACGGATCTCACAGTAACCATCTTCACCACGGGTGAGAATGTCTCTTGATAATCAATACTCTCCTTTTGGTTGTATCCCTTTGCCACTAATCGTGCCTTGAACCTCTTAATTTCACCAGATGCTTGATACTTGATTTTATACACCCATTTACACCCTATGGCCTTCTTTCCTTTGGGAAGAGGCACCACTTCCCAAGTTTTATTGGCCTCCAATGCCTGTATTTCAGCTTTCATGGCATCTCTCCATCTACTATCTTTAGCAGCTTCATGATAATTTCTGGGTTCCACTTCAATGGAAGATTTGGCAATATAGCTTTGATAAGAGGTAGACAAACCAGTGTAGTATAGCACAGAGGAAATAGGGTAGAGACAAGTATTAGCGGTAGGACGACGATTATCTGGTCGGATGAAATCCTTGAGCCAAATAGGGGTTCTACTAGTTCTGTCCGATCTTCTCAAACCAGGAAGTGGTATGTCTTCGTAAGCTGGTGCAATAGCTCCCTGGTCGGCATTAGAAGATGGTGGTGGTTCACCTGCTATCGAGATTGCATCTGACATCACCTCTCGAGACTGTGGAGGTTCTTCTGCTGTTGTAACTATAGCCGGCAGCACTTCCTGAACATCCTGGGTGTTCTGGGTGTTCTGAACTGGAAGTAAGTTAAGAGTTTGACCATCAGATAAATGCTTCTGAACAGGACATTGCATCTTGTGAACAGGACATTGCTTCTGTTGAATACCCGACACCATTTGAAAAGGATACATATCTTCATAAAACACAACATCCCTACTTTACAAATATAGTTTTGTTCACCAAATCTAACAACTTGTACCCCTTTTGAGCAGCCACATAACCCAGCATAACAACCTTAATAGCCTTTGGAGCAAATTTGTCTCCTCTAGTCAAGCTAGTAGAATAACCCTCATATGCGAAAGATTAGGTGGCTTCCTGAATAAGGCCTCATATGGTGAAATATTTCCCAGAACAGTGGAAGGTATCCTGTTAATCACATAAACGGCAGCTTCGATACAAATACCCCAAAACCTGATAGGTAAATGACTCTGAAACCTGATAGCCCTGGCAGTTTCTAAAATATGTCTATGCCTCCTCTCTACTACTCCATTTTGTTGTGGAGTATATGGACAAGAACTCTGATGTACGATACCAAATCTGTTGAACAACTCAGTGCAATGGCTATTAAAAAACTCTGTCCCATTGTCCGATCTAATTGACTTAACAGCTTTGCCAAATTGAGTGGAAACCATGACAATAAAATCCTTAAGCACAGTAATAACATCAGTTTTTAGATTCAACAAGAAAACCCAAGTATATCTGGAAAAATCATCTACTACCGTAAGAAAATATCACATTCCATTATAAGTGGGGAGCTTGTAAGGACCCCAAACATCCATGTGCAACAATTGAAAAGAGTCAGCTGTTCGACTACGACTAATAGGAAATGGTGCTCTAGTTTGTCTAGCTAGTGGGCAAATAGCACAATGGTGTGATATAAAGCTAGACTTATTCCCAAGCATGGAAATCTTCCTAAGAACTGGCATAGGTACATGACCTAATCTCTTATGCCATAGTTCTGCAGATACTTCAGTTGTTGCAGCCAAAGACTTGATAAGGCTCCTGGCATCTTGTCGTTTCCTTTGTGACTTCAACACGTACAAGCCATCCTCCTCTCTACCAATCCCCTTCACCTTCCTAGTGAAGAGATCCTGAAAGAGAAAGAAATGAGGGGAAAATGTGGCATAGCAACTCAGTTCCTTAGTCAGCTTTGATACTGACAAAAGATTAAATCTAAAGTCCGGTACATATAACACCAGACTTATCAGATCACCTCCAGGCAACTCACAATTACCAACTTGTGTTATCTCAGTTGAATCTCCATTTGGAAGTTGTACCTTTCCTGAATTTCCTACTAATCCATCACTATTCAATAAAGATGCATCATGTATCATGTGATTTGTCGCACCTGAATCAACTATCCATTTAGAAACATCTACAGAGGAAGACAGTGGTTTACCTGCCATGTTAGCAGTAGCCTCACTAATGGAAGATTTACCCAACATGCTCAAAATTTGATTGTATTGATCTTGTGTGATGACTAGAGCTGCAGTCAGGTTAAGTCCTTGTTGCACATTAAGACCCCGCAGCACATTGTCACCTCCTTCTAATGGAGTGTGACATGTAGTCACTAAATTCACCTTCTTCTTCCCTTTGAAATCAGCTGGACACCCTATAATTTTGTAACAGTTTTCTTTCGAGTGCCCTTTCATGCGACAGTGCTCACAAACCATCAACTTAAAGCAGCTTGTTCTTGTGTGACCTTTCATACTGCAATGGTCACAATATAGGTTTTTTTTTTCTGATTCTGTCCTCCATTTCTAGCAGCAAGCAGTGATGTGGGATCGACTTTGTCCGTCAAAATATAAGTGCCTCCTGCAAGCTGTTTTTGGCTTTCATCTTGCATTAACATAGCATAGACTTGGTTAATGTTTGGCATAGGTTTCATCATTAAAATTTGACTGCAAGCATGACCATAACTGTCATTCAATCCCATTAGAAATTGATAAAGACGCTGCCTCTCAAAATTTACAATGGAGTCCCTAGATTTTGCACAATCACAAGAAAGAGGTACCAGCGAGTCATACTCATCCCATAAATCTTTCATTCTGGAAAAATACTCTGATATAGATGAGAGACCCTGAGTTAATGTAGCAATTTCCCTATGCAAGTAGTAAGCTCGCGAATCATTCACCTTATCAAAGCGTTCCTCCAGATCCTTCCAAACGAGTGCTGCACTGGAACGAAATAAGATCCCAGCCAGTAGATTTCGATGCACGTTCCCCATTAGCCATGAAAGTACAATAGCATTGCAACGATCCCAATCCTTCGTGAGATCGCCAGAATAATCAGCTCGAACAACAGAGCCATCAATAAAACCTAATTTGTTGCGTCCAAGAAGAGCTACCTTCATAGCTCGGCTCCAAATCGTGTAATTTTCCATACCGACAAGCTCAATCCCAACTGATAGTGAACCAGGTGCATCGGACGGATACAGGTATAATGGATGATGATGATCAATTATAGGAGAAGAATTTCCCGTAGTCAAAGAAGTAGTACCGTCAGGACTCCCCATAATCGAAGCTCAGAAAGCCAAATATAGAAAAAAAATAGGAATTGGCGATAAATCTCTCGAAATTTCAGTCAAGTAATCGACGAAAAAATCCTAGATTCACTCAGCTATGAATTGCCGCTGAATCTCTCAAAATTTCAGTCAAATAATCGATGAAAGAACCCTAGATTCACTCAGTTCCCGCTCCCGCTCTGATACCATGTTCAAATTCATCCCAATCAGTTGAAATTGATAAGAGAATAATCAAATAAGGAAGAAGGAGAGAGTACCGAACAGTTTTCTCTCATTATCAAAATGAATAGAATGCCTAATCAGTAAGCTATACAAGTATATTATATATACTAACTCTAGCTGCTATATTTAAGTTAATGGACAACTGTAAACTAACTAATACCAGCTGTCAACTAAGGCACAGTAGTGCATGTTACTAACTCCTCTATAGCTCTCGATTGAAACAAAGAGGATAACGAAGTTTACCCATTTGTTCTTAGGTATTGAATTTAGTAAATCAATTTACTGCGGCATCTCTGATGAGGTTAATCAACCATGACAAGAGAAATTGTTAGTTGATTTCTATGTTTATTGCTTGTTCTTAATGTTGTAGAAGAATGGTGGCAGGGGTGAGAGTGGATAAGACAACATGCATGGTCCTTTGTTCTTCTCTTTTGGCAGGAGAAGACGGAAGGGTGAGGAGAGGGGGGGGGGGGGTCAGTCGAGGAAGATGACGAAAGGATGGGGTTCTTATTTTTTTTTCAAAAGCTCTTTTTTTAAATTCACGTATCCCCATCTTATTTGTCACTCTGGCGTGTGATTTACACGCATGCTTTTTGTTTCACTGTTTATTAATTTTGTGTCTAAATGACACATTTGAGATATGGTTGGAGTGTTCAAATGAAACAACTTAAGATGAAGTGTCTAAAGTGAAAAGTGATATATTCTACCAATATTTATACAATACAAAAAGAAATGTTTGGATAATTGTACTCATTTTGATACTTTGTTAAGCACTTTTTAACTGAAATTGTCATTGACATAACTTTTTGGAAAGAAAAAGAAAAGTTAAAGACACATGGTTCTTTAATTTTTTTTTCTTCCAAACAGCTCTTGAATGATCCCTAAACGAATTATTACTGAGGTGGTCTGTCTATATTTTTGTGTATTTATGATAAAATAATTTGACTTTTTGAAGCAAATTTAAATTAATCGGACCTCAAATAAGTACTAAACACTCGCGCCAAAAAGAAATATGACGTATATGCACTTAAGATGATTAAGTGAGAAACTATGGTAAAAATAAATATTAACTAATCATAAATGGTATAACTTATGTACTCTGATACCATACAAATTTTTACACTGCTATTGTAATTTAAAATTTAGTACATGTTGCATATTTTTTTAAAGATAATTATTTTTCCTAATTATTATATTTATCTTAGGTGATCAATAATGTAAAATATTTCATACATTATGTAACAGTGCCAGTTTTTAATTGGGCATGAAAATTAAGAAATAAAGAAAGACAAGCATAATGTTTATGTGACTATAAATTATCCTATTAAGAATACAATCGTCAGTTCAAAATTAAGTTATTTTTAAATATGAAAAAGTTATATTCTTTGAAACAATGTAAAAGAAAAATATACCACATAAAATAAGAAAGAAACGGTAAAAGTTAAACTTATCACAATTAAGTCATAAATTTTACGAAAAAAAAAGAAGAGTATATTTCATGTTACCCTCTTAATATTTTAGAGTGGGAAAATAATCCCCTCCCCTTTCGAATGAGAAAGAAAACCCCTTTACCTCATAACAGCTCGTTTGGATGGTTGTTACCTATTGTATTTTATTTATTGTTATTTTAAATACAATGTTTATTTTGATTGTTACTTAAATTTCATTGTATCGTATCGTTAAATTTGTATGTTACATAACGACGAAAAGTGCCACTTTATTGAACGACGGTTTTGGTGTGGTGGTCTTGTTACCTTACTTTTTCCTTTCATTTTTCCCTTCCTTATTATTAAATAGTCATATTTTATCCTTTACCTTATACTTTATATAATAATTCTTTTCTGTATCCTATTTTTTCGTAGTAATATTGCAAGTTTATTCTTCATATTGTTGGTGCATGACATCATGAAACAACGGCAAATGATACAATCTATCCAAACATTGTATTCATCAGATGATATAATACAATATAATACGATACATAAAATGTCATTTCTTACCCTTGTTTAGAGGAAAAACTTTAAAGATTACGATAATAGAATTAATTTTCTTATTCAAAGAGAAGAAACTTTAAAAATGCACATTGTTACACTCTGTAGTATCGAGAAGGATTGCTTCCTACTTATAAACAGGTTGTGCAACTAGGGCTGTGCATAGATTGGTAAATATCGAATTATCGTATCGAAATTGAAAATTTTGGTATTTGGTATACGCCTATACGGTATTTTGGTATTTGGTATATTATTTGATTTAAATTTTTTAAAATATTGGTATTAGGTATGGTATTTGGTATTTTTTAAAATAAAAATATCAAAATACCGATACTGTACCGAAATATATATTATATTACACAAAACACATATTATCAATTATAACATAAATATAAAAAATCTAAAATTTTACTTTCCTTTATTCTCTAAGTTCATCAATTATCCCACTAGTGGGATTTTACTGGGTATGTTGTTGTTTCATCAATTAACTCTAAACAAGCAGCAAGACATTTCTAATGATCAAATATTCTTTTGTATACAATTTTCTCTATTTGGTCGATATTTTCTAGTTTTGGACAAAATTTTTGTCAACAAACATGTTCAGTTTTGTATTTTTGAGTACTTTAATTAAGAATATTAGAGTCTATGGCTCTATGCACTAGTTAGTATTCAAACCGAATAAACCGAAGTTACCGAACCGAAAGGAGAAAAACGGAACCATACCGAATTTAATTAGGTACGGTATTGGTATAAGATTATAAGAAACCGAATACCGAAAATACCGAACCGAAATATCTACCTTATCGTATCGACCGACGAATTCCCCTATGTGCAACCCAATCGAAATATCTACCAGCACGGAGCACCTTATTGACCTCTAGTAGTAAAATCCCATCTTTGACTCTCTTATACATTAACTAGAGGAAGATTGCCCGTGCTATCGCACGGGCCCAACATATTAAGCATTCTGTTTGTTTTTTTATGTAAGTGTTCTGCTACCAATGGAATAGTGTTCCATCTGCAGATAAAAAATTCGGCTATTTTGTAGGATGGTACAATATCCGCAAAAGAGGACATAAAAAGAATCTACAACATTATTGCTATCCAGTTAACCATAAGTAGCAATTACAACCAGGTATTATTGATGCGATACCCATAAAATTTGGAAAATGTGTATCTTCAAGTGAAGCAACCCGTCAAGAATAAGCAGAACAAGAAAACACACTTGAGAATTTATCCCTGTAACCAAAAAGTGTTCATATAACTTGTAATGTGAAATGCTGCTACAGGGAGTCTTACGCTTTGAGTATATTAATGAAGAAAATAAGCATTGAAGCTCGGACAGGCCACGTTTCATATCATCTTCAGCGAAAGCCGCTCTTTCAACTCTTTCACATTCTTCTCAGCTTTAATAAATTTAGCCTGAAAAGTTGAATTATTGCATTAATCAAATTGAATAGGAAAAATAGCAATGCTTACTATGGTATGATTGACAGCCCAAGAAGTAATTACAATAACAATGAAGTAAAGAAAGACATTAAGGATCAAAGCATATATGCTGCTGATTTTCCTGTCCCTGAAGCCATGGCCTGACAAGTTTAGTTTTCACAGAAGCAAAAAAGAAAAATTTTATTGACAGTAATCACTTTCCAGCCAAGTTCCAATATAACCACATTTTTCAGCTGAGAATAACCGAGCAATCCACACTTAAGTGAATATGTGAGTTCATAGGTTTAGGATAAATGACTTAATTGAGAAAAGCAAGCAGAAGTAGAGTCAACATCCACAACTCCAACATCATCTTCAATAACATCACATAAACACATCCTTCTTACTTTTGGTAAGTTTGATATCATATGACAGAAATGAGACTGCCATGTTATGGAGTTACTGATATATTTTTGTGAATTTTGTTCATAAAGAAGGGAATAAAACTTTATTTATACCAAAGTAAAAGAATAAACATATAATGCAACATACATACATGAAAAAACTAAAAATCAAATATACAAGGATATAGAAAAGCAGTTATTCATGTGAACAGCCATGCATAAATTATTATTAGTAAACTATTTCCGTTTTTTTCTTTTTATCATTCAAATAAAAATGATATAAAATGGATAAATCTATCCCCACGCTAAACACCAAACCAAGAAAATTCATTTCTTATTATCCATAAATGGAGAAAAAGTTAGTTTTTTCCTTTACCATAAATTTTAATATATTAATAATGTCTAACATGGTTAATCTTTTTAGAAGTTAGCGACTTTTTCGTTCTCTTTTTTGGAACCATCCAAACAAGAAGCAGACATCACAATATTAATCTTTGCTTTAAACCTCCAACCCAAAAAGAGAAAAATTATTGCTATACATAAATATTTTTTTCCTTTAACATAAATTATTGCCTACAAATATGAGGAATGGTTTAATGTAACTTTCTATAGTTGAATAAAAACACGGTTGTTCATCACAGTTATACTAACCAGTGAAAAACTAACAACTGAAATCTTTCTTATTTGCAATGTAGTATATACATTGATGTAGGCCGGGGATTTGGTATCAATCAAAATTTCTCTGTGCATATACACTTACCAGCTTCATAATTAACTCAAATATTTTTAGCAGATTATCTCTTCGGGAGGAGAGAAAATGATTCCTTTCTGGACTGAAGTTGCAGTAAGAACTCCGTCTGCGTAACAGAACAGAAGATATTCACTTGCTATACCTGGAAGTGCATACCAAAAAAACTATGAAGCATCTGTTAAGTCTTGTACTAGTGTAGGAATCAGATAATACATAAAAGAAATTAATGTACGCAATAATCATAGTATACGTTGCAGCTGGAAATGACTATGGAAACCTTAACAAATAGTAACTTACCATCAGGAACAATAAAGCTTCAAATTTTATGGATTGCATCAATGAGCCTGTGATTCCGTCTATATCAAGAACAAGTATATGCTAGCTGATAATGGCAATCCCAATTTATAGTTATTTGCAGACTTTTTTCATTTAAGTAGCTATATTTAACTTTTAAACAGGGTTGATTTATAAGTTATATTACAGTTTGACTTAAAAGAGTAAAGATTCATCTGTAAAAGCTCATATAAATAGGTTGATTAAATGAGCCTTTGACAAAGTCTGAATCAGTTTGAGGGGATCCATCAATAAGAAACAGAAATTTCTTCTAACACTTTAACTATATGACAAGGGTATCACTATTTTTATTTGGATTTACAAAGCAGTAGTTACTTGACAGCAAAAGCATATAACATAGTATTTATCTCTTTAAAACTGAAGTTTTGAATAATGGAGCTTAAAACTTTGTTTGAAAAATTATAGTAGCTAATACCAACATGAGTTACTGTTAAAGAATTTTAACTCACAAGAATTTTAACTCACTCTATCAGTTGTCTCCATTCCCATTAATTTATAGCAGTAGTCTTTGTTGTTTTGCTGATATATTCAAAAATTGATGATTGTGGTTGGGATGCCGCTAGACATAACCCTAAAATCTCCTTTTAATGAATTCTTTGAGTCCTCACTGTAACGACCCGACCGGTCGTTTTGAGCTTTAACACTCCGTTCAGCAGCCTGAGGCCATGAGCAGCTCATTTCAGGTATTATGACTTGTACGCGTGGCCGGAATTGAATTTCGGGAAGTCCAGAGTTGATTCGGAAAGAGAATTCTCATTTCGGAAGCTTAAAGTTGAAAGAATGAACTAGGATTAGAATTTTGAGTAAACGACCTCGGAATCAGGATCCGAAGGTTCCAGCAGGTTCGTATGATGATTTCAGACTCGGACGTATGCCCGGTTCGGGTTTTGGATAACCCGGGAGTGTTTTGGCGCCTATTGTGGAAGTTAGCATTTTAGAAGAAATTTCATCGGTTTGGCTTGAAGTGCATTTCAGTGTTATCAAGGTCCGTTTGGGATTTCGAGACTGTGAATAGCTCTGTACGGTGATTCTGGAGTTGGGGGCGCGATCGGAAATGAATTCGGAGGTCCGTAGGTCATTTTGAAGCCATTTGGCTTAAGATAGAAATTTGAATATTTTTGAGAAGTTTGACCGGGAGTGGGCTTTTTGGTATCGGGGTCGGAATCCGATCCCGGAAGTTGGAGTAGGTTCGTAATGTCAAATATGACTTGTGTGCAAAATTTGAGGCCAATCGGACATGATTTGATAGGTCTAAACATCGGAAGTAGAAGTTGGAAAGTTCAAAGTTCATAAAGCTTGAATCGGGGTGAAATTCGTGGTTTTAGCGTTGTTTGATATGATTTGAGGCCTCGAGCAAGTCCGTAACATGTTTTGGGATTGGTTGGTAGGTTTGGTTGAGGTCCCGGGGGTCTCGGGTGGATTCCGGGTGGTTAACGGACCAAATTTGGAGTTGAAGAAAAGCTGAGGCAGTGATATCGGGCATTTCCGCACCTACGAAGATTTGGCCGCAGGTGCGGAGCCGCAGAAGCGGCCAGGAAGACCGCAGATGCGGATTTTGGTAAGGGGAGCTGGGACCGCAGATGCGGTCAGGGAGCCGCAGATGCGGGACCGCACCTGCGGAAAAGGAAGCGCAGAAGCGGAAGCTGGGCGGCTGGGAAGGAGCCGGAGAAGCGGCGTTTTAACCGCATAAGCGGAAATAATTCCGCAGAAGCGGAAATGACTGGAGCAGTGAGGTCTTTAAAATTCGGGGTTGAGTTCATTTCAACCCCATTTTTCTTCCATTTGAGTCGATGGGGAGCAGTTTTGAGGCGCCATTTTCGTCACTTGTCATGAGGTAAGTAAGTTATGCTATCTTTGAGTTAAATACAAGGTTTATATCATGGAACTAGACATGAAAATTGTGGGAAAATTGGGATTTTTGGAAGAAAACCTAGAAACTTGATAAATTGGATTTTACCACGAATTTGAGCATGGAATTAGGAGTAAATTATATATTTGAGCCAGTGAAGCTATGGGTAGAGTATATCTTCGAGAAATTTCGGATTCCGGGCACGTGGGCCCGAGGGCGTTTTGGTCAACTTTTCGATCGGAGTTAGGAATTGCTATAAATTAGTTTGTAATGAATATTTGAGCATATATTAATGGATTTGCGTAACCGTTGGCTAGTTTTGGAGCATGGTGCATCATTTGGAGTCCCCGGAAGGGCGTGGATTGCCAGTTATGAGTCTTCGGAGCGAGGTGAGTCTCCTTTCTAACCTTGTAAGAGGGAATTGTCCCCATAGGTGAGTTAATTGGTTATGTGCTCCTATTTGTGGGGGCTACGTACATACAAGGTGACAAGAGTCCGTGCGTAGCTACTATTATGCTATTGTCCGGGTAGTTAGGACCCAGAAGCATGTTATACTTGGATTATTTGTAAGCCCTATGGTAGCTTGAATTGCATAAATCACATGGAATTTGTAAATAAATTTCTAAAGGGATTAAACTTTACTTCTTAAAATTTGTTAAAGGAGAATTTGATATATTTTGATAAATATTCGCTGAAAAGTTCTTACTTGATTGATTGAGCATGTATCTCTCTGTGTACCTGCGTCGCATGTATGATTCGCGAGCAGGGAATGTGTTTATTTTATGTTGACCGCGTCGCAGATTATTTCGCGAGCGGGGTAATAGATGCATCTATAGGCGCGCCGTCGAACCTCGGCAAGTGCACATTTCTTTTCTGTTGGACCGGGCCGTCGCCTCGGCATGATTTGCGCATGATATTTTTATATATATTGATGCACGTGAAATTTTAAATGATGATATTGCCCTTCATGGCTTGATGTAAATTGATAAGATAAAGAAAGGTAAACCTTGAAAATCCTTGATCATTTGTTGAAGGTGTTTGATCTGTTTTCTGGCTTCGTGAATTAGAATTGCTATATAAATCCATGATTTCCTCACATTTTTAGTATAATTGTCAAATGACCTCTAGTAAGTGTCCAAGTTGACCGTCTCGTCTCTACTTCTTCGAGATTAGACGGGATACTCATTGAGTACACGTTGATTACGTACTCATACTACACTTCTGTGCATTTTTTGTTGCACAGGTATAAGTAACTTTAGTGGCTTACTGGGCGTAGCGGCGCGGATGACTCTGGGACTAGGTGAGCTGCATTGTTCGAGGCGACCCGCAGCTAGTGTAGTTCCTTTCAGCATTTTTATATTTATTCCATGTCCACTGTATTTCGGACAGATGTTGTATTTTATTTTCCTTATTAATAGATGCTCATGCACTTGTGACACCGGGTTCTGGGATGGTTTTCGAAAGATGTGTACTAATAGTTATTTATTAATTTGAATTGAAGCAGAGATTGTTTTATTTATGAAAAAATGGAAGGAAAAACCCTACATTTTCCAAAGGTATTAAAAGAGAATTTAATTGATAATTTAGTTGGCTTGCCTGACAGAGGTGTCAGGCGCCATCACGACCCGTAGTAGTTTTTGGGTCGTGACAACATGGTATCAGAGCACTAGGTTCCTAGGGTCTCACGAGTCATGAGCAAGTCTAGTTGAGTCTCGCGGATCGGTACGGAGACGTCTGTACTTATCCTCGGGAGGCTGCAGGACTGTTAGGAGTACTTCCCTTCTTGATTCCTTATCGTGCGATTTGACTTCATGTGAGGCTTATGCCTTTGTTTCTTTCTTACTCAATCTTATGCGACGCGAAGCGCTTAATGTAAATAAAAAATTGAAGAACCGTAATGGTACTACAGATGTGATACGGGATGTTTCTCCCGGTATAGCTGATCAGATTATTGTCGTCGCCTTATGGAAGAATATTTTATTGTTTCAGCCCAGTAGCGGTATTTTCGAGGGCTTTGAGGCTAGGCACAAGTTGCCGCGATGCTTATGAATGACTATTCTGCAGTAGTAATATGATGGTAGGGTGTTGCCCACGTGTCAGGGCAGTGAATGATTTCAAGGGAGGTTTACTCAGTGCATAATCAAGAGATTCGATATTTTATTCCCGGCAGGGGGAAAGGCAATCGAACTAAGGAGGGTCAGATGTGGACTGGTGGAAGTAGTGAGACTCGGTAATTGCAAGCGTGGTGGAATTTTTCTTCATATTGGGGTGATGTCGTCCTAATTGGACGTATTAAGTTTGTCGGTGTTATGATCTTCTACAATTCACTTTTGAGGCAAGGTATTGTGAAATAGTATCGGAGACACAACTATCAGATATCGCAGGATGCGGTGGCTCAGGATTGAATCAGTATTTCTAATATTGACGGTTCGAGAAAGATGACCTTCGGAGAAGTTTGGAGTTAGTAGCGATTTGTGGATTCAAGTGCTATGAAGGTAAGTTTTATTAAGGCAACAATTGAGCAGCAAAGGATGAGAAAGACATGTAGGAAGTGTCAGGCGGAGTTTTAAATTGCTAAAAGGCTGGGCTTAGGGAGTGCAGGCCGAGCAGTTGATTGAGGGAGTGAGTTTGCCCAAAGTGGGAGAGTGGCGGAGCTGCGTAGGGGATTGGTAATAAGATGGCTATGCGCCTTAAGGAGAGAGCGTTTTGAGAATAGTGGCGCTTGGCCATTGGGGTCTACCAATCTAATTTGAAGTAGGGATTCTGGTGCGGCAGGAGATTTAATATAATGGAAAGGAGCCGTTTAAATGAAGAAGGATGCAACATAAACTTAAATCAGAAGGATGTTGCCGCACATTTAAATGATGTCCACAAGGGGTAAAGGGACCTGTGCAGCTGAAGAGTGAGCTCAGACTCAGGAAGGGTCATTGATGTCGTAGTGATTGCACCCCGTGCGGCTGTGTTGGAAGATGCCAGGGAGAGCCTTCCATAGGTGGGTTACCCAAGTGGGCAGGTTAGCAGTCACGTGGTTGGCGAGGCTTCCGCGAAGAATTTTATCGGTTATGTAGCAAGGAGATCGGTCGTGCGAATGTAGCGGGTGAATCAGAGTATGAAAGAATGGGGTTTTGCAGAGAGAATCCGAGAATTTATGCGGTTGATCGTGCAAGGTTATGTCGATGAGAGCTAGGGAATTTTGGTGAATTCCAGAGTTCGAAATAATGGCTTCAAGCTAAGTGGGAGAGTCCCACCGCCTATGATGGGGTATTCATGTGCTAGAAGATTTATGAATTGATTAAATTCGGGACCAAGTCAGAGCGGGTGGCTCTCAGTAACTGTTCTATAGATTTCGAAAAGAGGTAAAGTATGGTGCCTAATGACTTCGAGCCTATAAGTACGATTTAGAATGGAGCTTGATCGCAGCCTATGAGAAGAGGCACAGAGTGTTCTATGATGTTTTGACTTGCAGTGTAGAACTTGAGAGGAAAATGAGAAGAGATTTCGGATTTGTAATAGGATTAGCAGGATGGTCATGTCAGTTGAGGGTGCGAATATGCATGCAAGGAAGGTATGAATTGGTTCGTGGGATTTGAGACAGCGTGGTCTCATGATTCAGGGTCACTCGGGATGAGTGCGGATAGAGTATGATATGTGACGGATGGAGTTAGTATTATCTCTAAGGCAATCAAGGATAAATTGGGAGAAGGTAGCTCGATTGGCCATAGTTGAATTGGCATATTGGTGTTAGTGATCAGATTCCTCAGCGTGATTGAGCTATGCAAGTGAGTTGTGACGGTACGTATCAGGCTTGTCAGCCACCGTAGTCGATGTTATTCAGAAGTATTCTACTGTTATGGCCTGTTATGTGGAAGCAGATTCCGAAAGGGCAATGGTGGCTTAGACCACTACTTAGAGATTTGCATATTCTACGATTATGAGAATTCACCTGTGTGTTGCTATGGTTCTCCAGAAAATGAGTTCGGTGAAAAGCTTTGATGTGATGAAGTGTTAATCTANGCGCCGTGTGAGTTGTGAGACGGCTTGAGAAATTGTTTATATGTTGAGGATCCGCGTGGAAATGACGTATTATGAGCAAAATGGCTCTTGAGATTCAGATTGTATATCGCACCTCAGTTGTGCTTGAGTTTTGTAGCTTATAGCGCTATATGTCCCCTCAGGGATGGTATTATGCACTTAGCATGCTTATGACCGATATTCGGTATTTTGTTATAATGAGCAAATTTAGCTCGATGTGCAATCTCCTTATGCGAGATCTATGTTATTTGGATCGGGTTGCGCGCCGCAACAGTGTGATGTTGAGTATGGCCTTCTATATGTTATTTTTGTATGTCCTGATTCCTATTTTCTAAGGAAAGTCCGTGTTAGTGCGGGAGTTAGGTAATTCCTTCCAGAGTTCGTTTTCCTTTGGTATCGCGTTCGAATTGGTGGCCTATTGGCACATGGCAACATCATATGGGGCTTTTGATAATGTCTGGGGTGGCTTATTGCCTGAACAATTCGTACTGGGTGAGATGGAATCAGTGGATTCAGGATTAGTGCAATCTGACTATATGGAATATATTAAGGAGCAAAGATCACGATTTGGTTCAGAATATGGTAATATTTCTTGTCAGAAGTATAGACTCAATGATGGGTTGACTCGGCAGTTGGTTATGAATTTCTGCACATCTCTTCCATTGTGGCGGTATTGTAAGAGTTAGAGTAAGACCGGTGTGTGTCATGGGGTGCAATGGGAGCATCAGATTCGTGGAATTTCGACTAAGTTGATCAGGAAATGTTATTGTGGTCCGGCGAGTAAAATGATGCAAGGTGTGAATTCAGCAAAGTTATGCAATCATGTTTGGGTACAACGTGTGGTGATTGATACGGTGTTCGTATGTTGGAAACAAGCCTGACAGAGAATTCCGGATGTTGGAATTAGGCTCTAAAGCCTATCTACTTGAATAAAAGGAAATATCTTCAGAATTGATCGAGCAAATGCGCTCAACTGAGTTGTGGTAGCACGGGAAGGTGCATGAGGTGTTAAAGTGATTTCAGACTACTTCAGTGTAGTTCTCAGCACGTTCGAGGACGAACGCATGTTTTAGTGGGAGAGAATGTAACGAACCGACCGGTCGTTTTGAGCTTTAGCACTCCGTTCAGCAGCCTGAGGCCATGAGCAGCTTCATTTCAGGTATTATGACTTGTACGCGTGGTCGGAATGGAATTTCGGGAAGTCCAGAGTTGATTCGGAAAGAGAATTCTCATTTCGGAAGCTTAAAGTTGAAAGAATGAACTAGGATTAGAATTTTGAGTAAACAACCTCGAAATCAGGATCCGAAGGTTCCAGCAGGTTCGTATGATGATTTCAGACTTAGGCGTATGCCCAGTTCGGGTTTTGGATAACCCGGGAGTGTTTTGGCGCCTATTGTGGAAGTTAGCATTTTAGAAGAAATTTCATCGATTTGGCTTGAAGTGCATTTCAATGTGATCGAGGTCCGTTTGGGATTCCGAGACTGTGAATAGCTTTGTACGGTGATTCTGGAGTTGGGGGCGCGATCAGAAGTGAATTCGGAGGTCCATAGGTCATTTTGAAGCCATTTGGCTTAAGATAGAAATTTGAAGGTTTTTGAGAAGTTTGACCGGGAGTGGACTTTTTGGTATCGGGGTTGGAATCCGATTCCGGAAGTTGGACTAGGTTCGTAATGTCAAATATGACTTGTGCGCAAAATTTGAGGCCAATCGGACATGATTTGATAGGTCTAAACATCGGAAGTAGAAGTTGGAAAGTTCAAAGTTCATAAAGCTTGAATCGGGGTGAAATTCGTGGTTTTAGTGTTGTTTGATATGATTTGAGGCCTCGAACAAGTCCGTAACGTTTTTTGGGATTGGTTGGTAGGTTTGGTTGAGGTCCCGGGGGCCTCGGGTGGATTCGGGGTGGTTAACGGATCAAATTTGGAGTTGAAGAAAAGCTGAGTGAGCTGATATCTGGTATTTCCGCACCTGCGAAGATTTGGCCGCAAATGCGGAGCCGCAGAAGCGGCCAGGAAGACCGCAGATGCGGATTTTGGTAAGGGGAGCTGGGACCGCAGATGCGGTCAGGGAGCCGCAGATGCGGGACCGCACTTGCGGAAAAGGAAGCGCAGAAACGGAAGCTGGGCGGCTGGGAAGGAACCACAGAAGCGGCGTTTTAACCGCATAAGCGGAACCGCATAAGCGGAAATAATTCCGCAGAAGCGGAAATGACTGGAGCAGTGAGGCCTTTAAAATTCGGGGTTGAGTTCATTTCAACCCCATTTTTCTTCCATTTGAGTCGATGGGGAGCAGCTTTGAGGCGCCATTTTCTTCATTTGTCATGAGGTAAGTAATTTATGCTAGCTTTGAGTTAAATACAAGGTTTATATCATGGAATTAGACATGAAAATTGTAGGAAAATTGGGATTTTTGGAAGAAAACCTAGAAACTTGATAAATTGGATTTTACCATGAATTTGAGCATGGAATTAGGAGTAAATTATATATTTGAGCCAGTGAAGCTATGGGTAGAGTATATCTTCGAGAAATTTCGGATTCCGGGCACGTGGGCCCTAGGGAGTTTTGGTCAACTTTTCGATCGGAGTTAGGAATTGCTATAAATTAGTCTGTAATGAATATTTGAGCATATATTAATAGATTTGCGTAACTGTTGGCTAGTTTTGGAGCATGGTGCATCATTTGGAGTCCCCGGAAGGGCGTGGATTGCCGGTTATGAGTCTTTAGAGCGAGGTGAGTCTCCTTTCTAACCTTGTAAGAGGGAATTGTCCCCATAGGTGAGTTAATTGGTTATGTGCTCCTATTTTTGGGGATACGTACGTACGAGGTGACGAGAGTCCGTGCGTAGCTACTATTATGCTATTGTCCGGGTAGTTAGGACCCAAAAGCATGTTATACTTGGATTATTGTAAGCCCTATGGTAGCTTGAATTGCTTAAATCACATGGAATTTGTAAATGAATTTCTAAAGGGATTAAACTTTACTTCTTAAAATTTGTTAAAGGAGAATTTGATATATTTTGATAAATATTTCCTGAAAAGTTCTTGATTGATTGAGCATGTATCTCTCTGTGTACCTGCGTTGCATGTATGATTCACGAGCAGGGTATGTATTTATTTTATGTTGACCGCGTCGCAGATTATTTCGCGAGCGGGGTAATAGATGCATCTATAGGCGTGCCGTCGACCCTCGGCAAGTGCACATTTCTTTTCTGGTTGACCGGCCGTCGCCTCGGCATGATTTGCGCATGATATTTTTATATATGTTGATGCACGTGAAATTTTAAATGATGATATTTCCCTTCATGGCTTGATGTAAATTGATAAGATAAAGAAAGGTAAACCTTGAAAATCCTTGATCATTTGTTGAAGGTGTTTGATCTGTTTTCTGGCTTCGTGAATTAGAATTGCTATATAAATTCATGATTTCATCACATTTTTAGTATAATTGTCAAATGACCTCTAGTAAGTGTCCAAGTTGACCATCTCGTCTCTACTTCTTCGAGATTAGGCGGGATACTCATTGAGTACACGTTGATTACGTACTCATACTACACTTCTGTGCATTTTTTGTTGCACAGGTATAAGTAACTTTAGTGGCTTACTGGGCGTAGCGGCGCGGATGACTCTGGGACTAGGCGAGCTGCATTGTTCGAGGCGACCCGCAGCTAGTGTAGTTCCTTTCAGCATTTTTATATTTATTCCCTGTCCACTGTATTTCGGACAGATGTTGTATTTTATTTTTCTTATTAATAGATGCTCATGCACTTGTGATACCGGGTTCTGGGATGGTTTTCGAAAGATGTGTACTAATAGTTATTTCTTAATTTGAATTGAAGCAGAGATTGTTTTATTTATGAATAAATGGAAGGAAAAACCCTAGATTTTCCAAAGGTATTAAAAGAGCATTTAATTGATAATTTAATTGGCTTGCCTGACAGAGGTGTCCGGCGCCATCATGACCCGTAGTGATTTTTGGGTCGTGACACTCACTTATGGAGATGGAGCTGCTATGAAAAACATATTAACAAAGAAAAGATAAGTTGGCTAAAACACCAATTTCTCTTCAAGCAGTTAATTTCACAACATCAAGAAGGATTCAACCATTACTTTAATAGAGCAAATATGGAACTGCAAAATACCAAGCGAAGCACCTGATTTCACTTCTGCCAAAAGCGAAACAAAATCATCGGTGGCCCTCAATGGAGACTGCAAAATTACCTATTTAAATTTTCTCTGGAAGACACAAATCAGCAAGTGCAGGAACACAAAAGGAATTATACCTAGCACAGAAGTAGTAGAAAGACCAAATTGCCCTCTGTCAGCAAGCAGGGATGTCGACGGTCTCCTGCCTGCTTTTTCTGTTAAATATATATGATGTCAATTATTTGTATGTATGCATAATACTTGAATGAATATAATAAAGACATTAAAGAAGATTAATTGGATAACTTCCAGTAGTAAAACTAATCACATCATTGAAATATGCAAAGATATTCATATAAAACCAAATAATGAAACAATCTCTAAGGTAGAAAATGAAATTACTATATCAAAATTTGGTTAGTGTGACAGTACCTTTTAGTACCAACTTGTGAAAATATTTTACTTTAGAAGATCTCTTTAGAATACATGCAACACAGATTATACGTGTTAGTAAGCAGTAAAGGAACATAAAGACATCAAAATAGAAGATGAATAAGTTTTTAACTTATTTCTCATTTCGTTTCTTAAACGAACAATAGATTTTTTTCCGCCAACATATTGAATAGTGATGTATAAAAATTTATAAGAGGAAATCAGTAAGTACATTCAAATGAAGAAATAAAATACAACTGTTATTACCAATAGACAATAGACTCTCCTCCTTTGTTCGGGCTTGGGACCGGCTGTGTTACAATATAATTTGAACACAGGCGGAGTTAAAAACATTATTTTTTTTCTGATGTAAATGTCAGCTTCACAGAGTTGAAAAAAAAATCACATAAATATGCAAGTAGCTTTTGTATTTATAGATTTGCAAAGATGAATGCTTTGACTTATTGGTCTTGGAAAGTTCACAATGTAAAAATTTTGATTTGTATATTGTGCATCAAAAAACAATATCAGATGAGTAAAAGTTTAGGAAGGATTTGTAGATACACAAGCCAACTCTTATTTAGCACATAGTAAGTTGCAGAGAAATTATCTCAAGTCTCAAGAAAATTATTGAAATAAAGAATAGAAGACTAAACCAGGAGTATAAAGAAGAAAGGTACAGACTTATAGAAGTGCTTTTTGAATGATTTCGTTATACACTATGCTATATGTAGAATGGTCATCATCGTTATCTATGGTAGGTGGTCGGATTAATATTTTAATACAACTTGAACTCTTTGCTCTGGATAAAGCAACATATAGCTGGCCATGAGAAAACACTGGCTCACGCAAATAAATACCAACATAATTTAATGTTTGCCCTTGCGCTTTATTTATCGTCATTGCAAAACACAGGCGTATTGGAAATTGAGTTCTTTTAAATGGGATTGGTAACTTCTCATCATCTGAACATAATAATGGTATTCTGGGAATAAATACATGTGTATCTTTAAAATCACCACTCGCAATTTTAGCGCTTATAACACGACTCTTAAAATCACAGCATATCAGTCGTGTACCTGTGAGGCCCCGTAAAAATTTTTTGCTCAAAACCTAGTATCTTGTGGTGTCGACTCCGAATATGTGTTAGGAATGCGCGCGGTTCGGACCTTTGGTATTGATCTAAGCTTGTAAAAATCAAAAGAATCAATTTTTCCAGAAAATGCCATTCTGCGGCCCAGAATGCCATCGCAGATCTAGTATGCGGACCGCATTCCTACCGCAGAGTGAAACAGAAGAGTTGTCAAAATTAATGTCGAAAATGCGGTCTATTATGCGATCGCATAACCAATATGCGGACCGCATAATCATCGCATAAGTTCCTCAAGGATTTGTGAAGGTCAGTTTTGCGGTGCACAATGCGACCGCATAACAGGAATGCGGTCCGCATTCCTGTCGCAGACCCGAACAGACTCCTCAGAGTTTTGGGGGCACTTCTGCGGTCCAATCTGCGGACCGCATTTCGGTTCTGCGATCGCAGAATGCAACCGCAGATCTTGCTCGGGCTTCTATTTTTTCTAAATTTTAAAACCCGACCCCTTAGAAATAAAACACCCATCCCCCTCATTCTTTAACGATCTTCTGCACAAAATAAGAGAGAGGAAGAGAGGGTCTTGAGAGAGAAAGTCATCTTCTCCAAAATTTGATTCTTCAAAACTATCCGGGCCGGGAAATTTCAAGCTTATCTTCATCCCCCTTTTTCTTGCAGGTAAAATCCCTAACCCTTTTCATCGAATTTCAGGTTTAAACTAAGGGGGGGGGGGAGTCTCATGCATTGGTTCTTGAAAATAATGGTTGAACTCATACATGCATGCCTTTCTATAACCTAAAATCTAGTAGGAGTAGTTGGGGCTGATAACCTAGATAAGTTTGAGAAGCATTTGTGAACCCCAATTCTAAGATATGTGTATTAATTTGTGCACTAGATTGACGTTGCTAGATTATTTGGTGAATTGGAAATAGAAGTTAAAAGGGAATTCGGCTCCAGGTATGTATGGCTAACTTTGATCTTTGTAAAATCACCTTGCTTGGTGTTCAATATTTGGTACGTGTTGTCTACGTGGGTTATTTGTGAAGTTAAACTCTTGTTAGTAATATGTGTTTACTTGTGTGAACCATTTGTGAATTCATGTAAATATTGTGCCTTAAACGTTGTTGGTTAAGACGTCCGATATGATTGTGCAAGTAAATGGCAATAAACCAAGTTGTGATTGCGAATGTGTTATGTGGTAAGAACTGTGGAATAACTGATGGAAAGGAATCGAGATTGGTGAAATTGAGATAACTGTGGTAACATCCTTTGTGGCTAGTTGTGGAAAATTATTGTTGTGATTTAAATGGTACAACGGGCTGTTGAAAAAGATGGAAATGGCATTGATAGTCATATAAACCCTGTGTGAGTTGTGTTGTTGTTCCTTGAGATGTGCTGTCGTTGTTATTGGGATTTGTTGTTGTTGTTCCTGAAACTTGTTGTTGTTCTCCTTGTAAATTGTCATTGCTGTGGTATTGTTTGTGAATTGTGATTGCTCGGTGGGATCGGGTTGCGCACCGCAATACGAAGTAATAAGGTGTGGGTTATGGTGATAAGGGTGACCGAGGTAATAAGGGTGGCCGAGGTAATAAGGGTGGAAAGTGATCGAAATCACTATTGAAATGAAATTATGAACAAATTGTGAAATTATTGATGTGAAAATGTGGAAGGGGAAAACAGGAGAGATTGTAAACTTGTTTGGCTTGATTGTTCCTTCTTTGTGTATTCGATTGTTATTTCTATTACGATTACATACTTGCTTATAAATTGTGAAATTATTGATGTGGAAGTGTGGAAGAGGAAGCAGGAGAGATTGTATACTTGTTCGGCTTAGTTGTTCCCTCTTTTTTGATTTGATTGTTGTTTTTATCACTGCTACATACTTGTTTATGGTTCGAGTTTACTTGGAGCAAGGTTTGTTCATACATACCAGTACAATTCAAATGTACTGACGTCCCTTTTGCCGGGGGCGCTACATTCGTGTTATGATTGTAGGTGGATCCGTAGCAGGTACTCCAGTCCACCGATCGTAGCTCCCCTTCGTCCTCCATCAGCTTTTTGGTGAGCCCCTTTCCTCTCGGGGCCCTGCATGGCTCAGGCCGCTTGTTTCCGGAGTTTTATTTTAATTTTTGTGTAAGGTATAGCCGGAGCCTTGTTACTGGCAAATACTATATTATCCTGTTGTACTTTTAGAGGCTCCGTGGACAGTAGATGTGGGTTAAGAACTTGTGTAAATCTATGTTCATGTGTTGGGCAAAGAATTTGTAATTTTATTAACTATTATGTACGTATATATGTTTTGCAAAAAGGTGTTCTAAGTTAATTATATGGCTAATTCTTGGAATATTGAGTAAGGAAAACATGGGGTAACACGTGGGTTAGGAAAGGCACCCAGGTCCGCTTGACTGGGGCTACCCGGTCAGGCGCCGGTCATGTCCCTCGAATTTGGGGCGTGACAGTACCATTTCATAAACCTTCACAAGGATTTAAATTTCCCAGCAACATAACAGGACAATTTTCCTTCAAGATTAATTTGTAAGGAGGCAAACCAGCAGGGTTCAATGAATGTGAAAAATCCTCAAACTGGCTGTGATCCTTTGGTTCAACAGTTTCATCCATTGCAATAAATGTTTTAGCTTCTTTAGGGAATTGAGCTATAAGTCTCTCATTTATTTCATCAACAAAGTCATTTTTTGTCGTCAAAATAACGTGCGAAGTTAAAAAAGAAGAATTGTGAAGAGACATGTGCAAATTAGGATATATTATGTTGAATAAAAGATAAAGATTCTTTTTCACTAATATAAGGAACAATGAAAGACCTCGAAATTTCTATTTTATTATCCATGTTTGTTTTTTCTTTTCCATTTCCAATTCGCATCAAATATTCACAGTTTTGGCACGCATATTCTCTGATAATCGTAGTTTTTCAAGTTCGTTCCATATTTCGGAGTTCAATATGCTTTCCCGAATGAAATCTTCCTTTTTTCCACTTCGAACCACAGGAAGAGTTTGTCTAAAATCCCCTCCAAACACAATAACTTTTCCGCTGAAAAGCACATTTGTGTTCATTATATCTTTCAAGAGAGAATCTAAAGCTTCAATCATGTTCTTTTTGGCCATTGATACTTCATCCCACACAATCAATTTTGCATCACGAATCAAAGATGCCAGTGAGCTTTGCTTGCTAATATTGCAAGAAAATTTTTCATCGATATTAATCGGAAATTTAAAACGTGAATGAACTGTTCGTCCTCCTAGAAGGATCGAAGCTGCAACTCCAGAAGTTGCTGTTGCTAATGCTATAAATCCTTTAGATCTCACAGTTGCTAATAAGGCACAATATAAAAACGTCTTATCACTTCCTCCAGGACCATCAATGAAAAATGCTCCTGATTCATTGGAAAATACTCTTTGCAAGTGTCACGACCCAAAATCCACTACGGGTCGTGATGGCGCCGGACACATCTGCCGAGGCGTTCGGCCCGTTCCATAAATAAACACATACCCTGCTCGCGAATCATGCATGCGACGCAGGTACACCTAGGGATACATGCTCAATCGGTCAATTAAGAACTCATCGGGGAATATTTATCCAATTAAAACCAATTCTCCTTTAACAAATT
This sequence comes from Nicotiana attenuata, assembly GCF_001879085.1. Classification (NCBI taxonomy): domain Eukaryota; kingdom Viridiplantae; phylum Streptophyta; class Magnoliopsida; order Solanales; family Solanaceae; genus Nicotiana; species Nicotiana attenuata. The sequence goes on from NW_017673700.1 coordinate 106,807, forward strand.
TTGAAAAATCAAGTTTAATCCTTTTAGAAATTCACTTACTAATTCAATGTGATTTAAGCAATTCAAGCTATCAATGGGTTCATAAATAATCCAAGTATAACATGCTTTTGGGCCCTAACTACCCGGACAATAGCATAATAGTAGCTACGCACGGACTCTCGTCACCTCGTGCATACGTAGCCCCCGCAAATAGGAGCACATAATCAATTATTTCACCTACGGGGACAATTCCCTCTTACAAGGTTAGAAAGGAGACTCACCTCGCTCCGAAGACTCATAATCCGCATTCTACATTCTTCCGAAGGCTTGAACCGACGCACATTGCACCAAAACTAGCCAATTAACGACAAACTAATGAGAACACACTCAAATACTCATTAACAATCCAAATTATACAAATTCCCAACTCCGCTTAGTGAAATGACCAAAATGCCCTCGGGCCCACATGCCCGAAATCCGAATTTTTTTGAAGATAAAGCTTACCCATGACTTTACTAGCTCAACTATACAATTTACTCCTAATTCCATGCTCAAATTCGTGGCTAAATTCCAATTTATAAATTTCTAGGTCTTCTTCTAAAAGCACCAATTTCCCCACAATTTTCATGCCTAAATCCATGTTATAATCTTGTATTTAACTTGGAAATGAGTAGGAGTGACTTACCTTGACATAGATGACGAAATCCCTCTTTGAAGCTCTCCAAAAATCGCCAAATGAAGTGAAGAAAATGGGTGAAATGAACAAAATTCGACTTTAAAACAACCCCTCTGCCACCACCGATTTTCGCACCTGCGGTGCATTTTCCGCTTCTGCGACTTTTTGCCGCTTCTGCGGCTTCCTTGGGCCTGGCCCCTTCCGCTTCTGCGATATCACTTCCGCAGATGCAGTCCCGCTTTTGCGGAACCTTGACCGCATCTGCGGTCCACGAACCTTCGAACAATTTCGCTTCTGCGGCTCCCTCTACCGCTTCTGCGGGGCCGCTTCTGCGGTCCCATTTCCGCAGGAGCGGAAATACCAGCAATCAGCAACCTCAGCCTTCCCAAAATCCATTTTCGATCCGTCAACCACCCGGAATCCACCCGAGGCCCCCGGGACCCCAATCAATCACACCAACCAGTCCCAAAACACATTACGAACTTGCTCGAGGCCTCAAATCACATCAAACAACACGAAAATCACGGATTACACCCCAATTCAATCTTTATGAACTTTGAACTTTCCAACTTCTATTTCCGATGTTTAAACCTATCAAATCACGTTCGATTGACCTCAAATTTTGCACGCAAGTCATATTTGACATTATGGACCTACTGCAACTTCCGGAATCGGATTCCGACCCCGATATCAAAAAGTCAACCTCCGGTCAAACTTCTCAAAAACCTTCAAATTTCTATCCTTAGCCAAATGGCTCCAAAATGTCCTACGGACCTCCGAATTCACTTCCGATTGCGCCCCAACTCCAGAATCACCATACGGAGCTATTCACGGTCTCGGAATCCCAAACGGACATCGATAACACTGAAATGCACTTCAAGCAAAACCTAACAAATTTCTTCTAAAATACTAACTTCCACCATAGTCGCCAAAACACTCCCGGGTTATCCAAAACCCGAACCGAGCATACGCCCAAGTCTCAAATCATCATGCGAACCTGCTGGAACCTTCGGATCCTGATTTCGAGGTTGTTTACTCAAAATTCCAATCCTAGTTCATTCTTTCAACTTTAAGCTTCTGAAATGAGAATTCTCTTTCTAAATTAACTTTGAACTTCCCGAAACTTAATTCCGACCACGAGTACAAGTCATAATACCCGAAATGAAGTTGTTCATGGCCTCCGACTGCTGAATGGAGCGCTAGGACTCAAAACGACCGGTCGGGTCGTTACATTGTCTCCCACTTAAACAAACGTTCGTCCTCGAACGTGCTGAGAACTATGCTGGAGTAGTCTGAAATCACTGTTTAACACCTCGTGTACCTTCCCGAGCTACCGTAACTCAGTTGAGCACATCAGCTCGATCAATTCTGAGGATATTCCCTCTTATAAAAGCAGATAAGCCTTAGGGCCCAATTCCAACATCCAGAATTCTATGCCTGGCTTGTTTCCAACTTACGAACACCGTATCAACCACCACACGCTGTACCCAAACATGACTGCCTAACTTTGCTGAATTCACACCTTTCATCATTTTACTCACCGGACCACGATAACATTTCTGCTCAACTTAATTAAAATTCCACGGATCTGGTGCTCTCATTGCACCCCATAACATACACAGGTCTTACCCCAACTCTTACAATACCGCCACGACGGAAGAGATGTGAAGAAGTTCATAATCAACTGCCGAGTTAACCAATCATTGAGTCTATACTTCTGACAGGAAACATTACCATATTCTGAATCGAATAGCAATCCTTGCTCCTTAATATACTTCACGTAATCAGATTGCACTGATCCTAAATCCAACAATCTCGTCTCACCCAATACAAACTGCTCAGGCAATGAGCCATCCCGGCATAATCAAAAGTCTCATGTGATGCCACAATGTGCCAATAGGCTACCATTTTAGGATGCGATACAAAAAGGAAAATGAACTCTGAAAAGGATTTTCAACTACCCTGCTCGCGAATCATACATGCGACGCGGGCACACAGCTAACATGAGCTTCCTTCAGAGAAATAGGAAACAGAACTCCTTAAACAGATATGGGGAACTGTACTGAACATTACGCTGTTGCGGCGCGCAACCCGATCCAAACAACATAACCATGGCGGCGTGCCACCCGATCCAGATAACATACCCATGGCGGCGTGCCAACCGATCCACACGTAGAACTCACATAAGGAGATAAACATCGAGCTAAATTGCTCATTACCACAAGATATCGAATTTGGTCACAAGCACGCTAAGTGCATAATACCATCCCTGAGGGGACATATAGCGCTATAAGCTACAAAACTCAAGCACAACTGAGGTGCGATATACAATCTGAATATCAAGAGCCATTTTTGCTCATAATACGTCATTTCCACGCGGATCCTCAACACATAAAAAAAATTTCTCAAGCCGTCTCACAACTCACACGGCGCAACGTATCACTACATGAAATATCTGACAACGAAATAACACCCTGACTACTCCATATGGAGCGCATTACTGAAATGAACACAACTGGCCTGACATAGAGCCCATATTCACATTTAAATCCATCCACCGACCTCAAGTCGATCCTGATCATATCAAACTAAGCCAATAACCTTTCAAAGGTCCATACTAATTTCCCTCTTCTCATAACACACAAGAACAACCGTCATAACCGGAGTACTCATCCACAGTCCACAACCCAGTAACTGGGTGCCCTCCAGGCATATATTCTCAATTTAACGACATTATCGCAAACCTTCATACTTGGTTTAAATCTTTAATCATCAAAAACTCCTTTCCTGCTCATTCGAGCTCGAGAAATCCTTGTCAACACCGAGTTGTAACTTTGGTCTTCACTTCAAATTCCATACTGCTCACTGCACCCATCATACCAACATACGATAGAACATGCTTTTCATTATAACTCCGGAACCACTAATAGGTTAACACTTCATCATATGAAAACTTTTCACTTAACTCACTTCAGGAGATCCATAGTATCACATAGGTGAATTCTCAAAACTGTAGAATATGCAAATCTCTAAGTACTGGTCTAAGCCACCATAGCCCTTCCGGAATCTGTTTCCACATAACAAGCCATAACAGTAGAATGCCTCTGAATAACATCAATTACAGCGGCTGACAAGCCTGATATGTACCGTCACAATTACTTGCATAACTTGATCACGCTGAAGGAAACTGATCACTAACACCAATATGCCAATTTCAACTATGGCCAATCAATCTACCCTTTTCCAATTTATCCTGGGTTGCCTTAGAGATAATACTAACTCCATCCAACACATAACATACTCCATTTGCACTCATCTCGAGTGGCCTTGAATCACGAGACCATGCTGTCTCAAATCCCATGAACCATTTCGTACCTCCCAATTTTAACATCGCAAGTCAAAACATCATAGAACATTCTGTGCCTCTTCTCATAGACTGCCACCAAGCTTGGTTCTTAACCGTACCTATAGGCTCAAAATCATTAGGCACCACACTTGACCTCTTTGAATCCACTAGGGCCGTTGCTAAGAGCCACCCGCTCTGACTTGGCCCCAAATATAATCAACTCCATGAGTCTTCCATCACATGAATACCCCCTTGGCGAAGAACCCGCCGAATCACTTCCCTTGGAGCCCGCATCTATACAAAGCAAAATCCTGAATCTTACCCCAAGCCTGAACATGGGCCAATAGGGCCAATGATAGCCCACCTTTAATACTTCCTTTGCTTAAATTACCACTTATGGTCCTTTCCGTAGCTGAAATAGCCCATCGATATGCTAATAGCCAAAAATTTCGCAAGTAGTTAACCATGCAACCCAATCATAAGCGGTGGGACTCTCCCACTTCGCATGAAGCCATTAGTTCACAAACCAGGAACTCACCCGTCCTCTTTATCTCTTATTGACATAACCTTGCGCAATCAACCGCTAAAGTTCTCAAAATCTTTCTGTAAAACCCCTTCTTATATTCTGACTCATAAATCATATTTGCACAACCGATCCCTTTGCTATATAACCAATAGAAATCTTCGCAGAAACCTTGCCAACCATGCGACCGCTAACCTGCTCACTTGGGTAACCCACCTATAAAAGCTCTCCCTGGCATCTTCCAACGCCGCTGCACGGGGTACAATCACTTCAACATCAGTAACCCATCCCGAGTCTGAGCTCACTCTCTAACTGCGCAGGTCCATTTACCCCTTGGACATCATTAAGTGTTCGACAACATCCTTCTAATTCAAAGCCATGCTGCATCCTTCTTCATTTAAGCGGCTCCTTCCCGTTAGATTAAATCTCCGGCCGCACAAGATCCCCTACTTCAAATTGAATCTGTAGACCCCAATTACCAATCACTGATATTATCAAATCACTCCAAACATACTGAATCTCTTGATTATGCACTGAGTAGACCTCCCTTCAAGTCATTTCTTGCCTCGACACGTGGGCAACATCATACCATCATATCACTACCGCAGAATAGTCATTCATAAGCATTGCGGCAACTTGTGCCTAGCCTCAAAGCCCTCAAAATTACCGCTACTGGGCTAAAACAATAAAATATTACTCCATCAGGCGACGACAATAATCTGATCAGCCATACCGGGAGAAACACCCCGTATCACATCTGCAGTACCATTACGGTTCTTCAATTTTCAATTTACATCAAGCGCTTCGCGTCGCATAAGATTGAGTGGAAAGAAACAAAGGCATAAGCCTCTCATGAAATCGAATCGCACGATAAGGAATCACGAAGGGAAGTACTCCTTGTCACACCTCCTTTTTACCTACACCCGCAAGGGTGTAAAGGAGTTTTTCCAATTAAAGGACAATCGAAACGGGATTTGTTTATTGAGATTCAGAGTCGCCACTTGGGAGATTAATGGTGTCCCAAGTCACCGGTTGAATCCCGAATCGAGGAAATTATTGACTCTGTTTAACAGTCCACGATCCAGAAATCTGAGTAAGGAATTTTGTTATCCCGGGAGAAGGTGTTAGGCATTCCCGGGTTTCGTGGTTCTAGCACGGTCGCTCAACTGTCATATTTGGCTTATTTATTTGATTTTAGTACATGTTTTGACCTATGTGTTCTTAACTTTGAACCGCCTTTATTATTATTATTATTTTAAGAGCATTGCAACGTCGTGAAAACATATCTCGAACCGCGTCACATAAATGCACTCGCGATTTTTGATACATTTCGACTTCGTTGAGATTTGGATTTGGGTCACATAAATGTATACCCGTATTTAAGAAGGTAAAATTATTAAAAACGCGCCTAAAGCAACTAACGTGTTATTATCTTTGGGGAAGGCCATGAATATTTGCTAAACGACCCGTCCTGAAATCTAAGTGTTTCAACACAAATATTTATCGAGGGCCCCGCAATTTATGTATTTTGTTTAGCGAGGCTCATCTCGTTTTATTATTTTGAAGAGCAAACCTAAAGCAATCTATAGTTTTCTACTTAATATTTGTCTCTAATAACAAAAAAAAAGTCCTAATTAATTATTATGGCTTAAATACTACTATATTTGGGTCCATGGACTCATGTGAAGTTTTTGTCCTTAACCAGTTGGGGTCCTGAACATAGACCATATAAAGAAACCATTACCCAGGTGGGCACAAAGGCAAATCAATCGCAGGTTTGGGCCCAGGTCCAAGTGAGCACACAATCAGGATAGGACCTGGGTCATTCGCTAAAGTACTGAGGCTCAAATGGCCTGGAATTAGGCTGACTATTAAACCAAACACAGTTTCAATTAAGTCAATCCAAGTACCCACTGAATTTATCCCAAGCTATTTTACTCAAATGGACAGGACAGTAATTGTTTGATCTCCAATTTGAGGCTTAGATTATTTTATCTATTTAACTACTGGTTAGTTCTTAAACACCACTAAAGGTGAAAGGAAAATTAAAGTGTGGCCTGAATTTAACAACAACAATTCGTATCACAAACAGCTTGATCATACAATTCTACTAACACCAACACAAGCGGGTTAAGTCGTTCAAGACAGTCCAATTAATGACGCATGTTTAATTCAAGAAAATTATTGATCTGAGCCATTAACCTAAAATTCAACACCTATATATTAAGAACTAATCTGCTGATGTGAATTACTGCAGTACAACACAGGTTCAGCTTGACATTAAACTTGATTTCAAAATCAAATGCAAATCCAACTGTTTCTGATTCTTCTCTTTTGAAAACAGAAATAAACGCTAAACTAAGCAGGTACTAACTATACTGAAGCTACGGTTAGACAATCACAAGTTGAAATAGTCCAAATACAGTCCAATTTATGCGATGTAGAAATGGTCCTAAACAAATACAAATCATCTGTTATTCATCCTATCGTTACAGCTTGAACATTGATTCCAGGAAGCAAATAGATGAGCATTTCATTTCATTTCAACTTCAACTTCAAAGCTACATCAACACATGGTTTGAATAGGTACCTGGAAGTGGAAATATAATGACGAAGAAAAGATCAGCAACAATCACAATTCTCAGCAGCAGTTCAGGAATGATTTTAAACCAAAATCCCTTCACAAAGCCCAGGAATAACC